>NC_089792.1:2352487-2359987 GCF_040412425.1 Macrobrachium rosenbergii | reverse complement strand
TATATATATATATATATATATATATATATATATATATATATATATATATATATATATATATATATATATATGTATGTGTATGTTTGTATGAATGTACGTATATAAGCTGCAAAAAAATTTTTTTTATTGTCTTTAAAAGAAAGATTTTAACTAATTAGATGCTTTCATATGTAATGTTTCTGAGGTAACTGCTTTACACCAAAAGTTTTCATGTGTGGATTATATATATACATATATATATATATATATGTATATATATATATATATATATATATCTATATATACATATATATATAGTATGTATATATATGTATGTGTCTACAGTATGTATCTGTGTTTATCACTGCAATGTGTGTGTGTATGTGGTATCACTGCGCACCATTGACTTGCTGACCGCTTTTGTGTTTGGTGATACTTATCTTTGATCTATTTGTGAAAGTCATTTCAAGTCAATTTGTTAAAAAGATTGCAACATAATGAAAATGGAACATCACTATGGCGAGGTGGAGTTAAAACAAAAATCCTAAATGTTTGCATCATACAAAATTAGGATTAATAGCCCTTACGGTGATGTGTACTGTAATGCTATTATTTATTCCAGCTACTGCCATTACACTGTATGGCGAAAGATAAAAATATTCGTGTTTTTCCATCGAGAAAAAAAATAAAGCTTACCAATATATTAGTTTGATCGGTCAGTGGAAAGTTAATTTTCATTCTGTGATATTTGTTTTGGTGTCATTAGAGGGGTTTGCCGTCAATGCACCTCACGGGGTGCACTGTAGGCATTACTAAACGTTCTTTGCGGCCTCCCTTCGGCCCCTAGCTGCAACCCCTTTCATTCCTTTTACTGCACCTCCACTCATATTATCTTTATTCCCCTCTACTGACAATTGATTCATAGTGCAACTGCGAGGTTTTCCTCCTGTTACACCTTTCCATCCTACCTACTCTCAATATCCTTTCCAGCGCTGAATGACCTTCGTTGGTCCCAGTGCTTGGGCTTTGGCCTAAATTCTATATTCAATTCAATTCAGTCATTACAAAAATGAATATTTGTAATTTACCGCAGAAGGTTCAGTAAAGTGTAATAGCAAGGATAAATGATCATGAGATTGATGATAATGAATAGAAGTTAGTAAAAACTACAAAAAATTAAAAAATTTTTGCATTATGCTGAACTGATAAATGTATAAGTATTTATGATATATTTATCAGTTTATTATGTATTTATAAAGTTACATTTTGTGTACATATTAATCAAGTTTCATTATTTTCTTTTATTGTCTGGGCCAAGACAAAAATCATTTTTACCTTTGCTAATTTAATAATTTTTTTACTTGCTTTTGTAAGCATTCAGGAAGCATTTAAAGTTCAGTTAAGCATTTTGCATAATGAATATGAAGCCTTTGGAAAATCGTTTAAATTTTCGTATTTTTTTTATTTCATGGATACCCTAGTATGTTTATATTTATTTTTTTAATTTATTTTTTAAACATGAAGCCATTGCTTTCAGAGAAAGATAATAACAATGATCACCGCCACAGTCATATTTTTTATTGGTAAATTGTTTAAAATGTCTGTTCAGAAAATATAATATATATACATGTATGTAAACGTATATATACACACATATATATATAGTACATATAAATATAAATATATATATATATATATATATATATATATATATATATATATATATATATATATATGACATATATGATCATTCACATTATTCCACACACACACACACTAAACATTTTCAAGCTATAAAAATAAAAGTTAGTTATAAAAATATACTAAATTATATATATATATATATATAGGATATATATATATATATATAAATATAAAGTTATGCATAAAGAGATTTTATATGATAACTGTGGAACTAGTTGTTTGTAAAGCCTGATTGCACATTTTATTTTTTATTGCATGAACATTGAATCAGTTACCTTATGGTATTTGTGCCTCAGCTATTTGTAGATTTAAAACAGTAGGATGTAGGGATTGATCTGTCTTACAAATTTCCATTATATATATTACGGTGAACTGGCTTATTGTTTATATATTTAGCTGTTCAGTAAAAAAAACTCATTTTAAAATATATTATGTTATTGGATTGTTATATACACATACAGTTTTTTTATGATACTTCATGCCAGTTTTCTCTTTATTGCACGAACCCTAGGAGAGCTGTTAATCAGCTCAGTGGTTGTTTCTATTTAGCTGTTCAGTTAAACTAAGATATACTTATTTGTTATTATAACTTTATATTAAGAGGTGCATTATTATTCTCAGGTTTGTTTTTCAGTTATTAATAATAATTTATTTTTTTTATGTTGCAGATAAGGATGGCTCCAAGAGTAAAGGTTAGTGATTGTAATCATCATTACGTTAGATAAAGTAATATTATGTTTTAATTATTTTGTGGGACCTGATATGTAAACCATTTGTTTCAGTCTCAATCATACGTACAATTTTATGTTTTAGTTTACTGTAAAAGAAAACTATTGTGCTGGCTTTGTCTGTCGGTCCGCACTTTTTCTGTCCGCCCTCAGATCTTAAAAACTACTGAGGCTAGAGGGCTGCAAATTGGCGTGTTGATCATCCACCCTCCAATCATCAAACATACCAGATTGCAGCCCTCTAGCCTTAGTAGTTTTTATTTTATTTAAGGTTAAAGTTAGTCATGATCGTGTTTCTGGCACCGCTATAGGTACCAAAAACACAGGCCACTACCGGGCGTGGCTGAGTTTCATGGGCCGTGGCTAAGAGTTTCATGGGCTGTAGCTGAAAGTTTCATACAGCATCATACGCTGTACAGAAAATTCAATTGCGCCGAAGAAACTGCGGTCGCATTTTATCTTTATTCATTTCTGGTTTCAAAACATTTCGGTTCATTTCGTGGTTAATGCTCTCATTTCACTAACCCTGGTGAACTGTAGGCTTTTATTTTTACCGTACCTCCGTTCATATTCTCTTTCTTCCATCTTACTTTTCCACCCTCTTAACAACTGTTGCACGGTTCATCTGAGAGGTTTTCCACCTGTTACGCCTCTCAAACTCTTTTATTACAATATCTCTTTCAGCGCTAAATGATCTCACAGGTTCCAGCGTTCGGCCTTTGGTCAAAATTTTATATTCCATAACATTTATCATTTCACTAGTTCGCGATGCTTTTCTTTATTCTTCCGTATCTGCCCTTTTTCAACCTTCTAACCACTCTTACTTCTGTCCATTTCAGGAACCGTGAGTCATAGTTTTTCTCAAACATCTCTCAAACTAATTATTTGATCGAAATGGTACTTTGACACAGCGTACAAGACACCTCCAGCTAATTTTTGGTAATATAGTGCATTGTCAAATGGTTTTAGGTAAGGCGTTTACTCTTGACTTACATGGTGTTGCCAAGCATCGCCAAACTATGCATTCGAACGTCCTTTATCCCCCTCTTGTCCCTCCCTCTCCCTTCCCCTCCTCATCCCTCCCTCAAGCCACTTCCTGGCCTCTCCATCTCCGCCCCCCCCCTTTCCTGTCTACGGGGGATAGCAGACGTTCGATTGGTAGATTAGTCCTGCTGACTCATGCGACTTTTCCCTTAAAAGTCAAGAGTAAACGCCTTAACTAACACCATTTGACAATGCACTATATTACCAAAGATTAGCGGGAGGTGTCTTGTACACTGTGTCAAAGTACCATTTCAATCGAACAATTAGTTTGAAGGATATTTGAGGAAAACGATGACTTGCGGTCCCTGAAATGGATAGTAAACCATTCTTGCTCCTCTCACTTCTTATTCGTCTCTATTAGCCCTTTCTTCACCTTTCCAAGCACTCTTTCTAAACCATATTTATTCCACTTTCTCCGTAGTTGCTCTTCTTACTTCTTCCTTATCAAACACGCTCAACTTCATTCGTCGTGATGAAAAACAAAAGTTGATGAAATAATCCAGGGGAGTATTGAGGCAGAAACTTAAGGCAGAGAAAAGTGTTTTGCAGGGAAGCGACTGCAAAGAGAAAGTTTGGCGAGCGAAGGGAACTTGCAATAAAAGTTGCAGTTGAAGGGATGCTGTCCGAAGGAAATGAAGGCTTGTGTTGATACAGGATTTATTCTGAAGGGTCCTTGGCTTCATTTCACAAAGGAAGTGGACTAGATTGAAGAAAGGAAGCGATTATTGTAAAGTTAATTATCTCACAAGAAAATGACATGCATATGCTTAGGTGGGCAATTATAAAGGTCAAGGTGACTGGATGGCTGATCTGGGGTTCAGGGTATATGGAGAATGTCCCTATTAAGGAAAGGATGCAGAAGGTATAGATGAGATCAATGATTGCCTCTTTGCATAGCAGACTAAGTGATAGGTGTAGTTTTGAAGGCTTACCAAGCTTAATATTGCTCTAGTTTTCAAGACGTATCAATCCTAATATTGGTCTAGTTTTCAGGACTTATCATTCCTAATATTTCTCTAGTTTTCAAGACTTATCAAGTCCTAATATTGCCCTAGTTTTGAAGCTTATAAATCCTAATATTGCTCTGGTTTTCAAGACTTACAGATCCTAATATTACTCTAGTTTTCAAGACTTACAGATCCTAATATTGCTCTAGTTTTCAAGAATGATGAATCCTGATATTGCTCTAGTTTTCAATACTTATCGTTCCTGATGTTGCTTTAGTTTTCAAGACTTATCAATCCTAATATTACTCTAGTTTTCAAGACTTATCATTCCTGGTATTGCTCTAGTTTTCAGACTTATGAATCCTGATATTGCTCTAGTTTTCAAGACTTATCAATCCTAATATTGCTCTTTCAAGTTTTCCAATTGACTTTACAGATCATTCCTAATATTGCTCTAGTTTTTCAAGACTTATTGTTCAGTCAAGACTAATATTAATATTTCTAGTTTTCAAGACTTATCAATCCTAATATTGCTCTGCTAATCTGGAAGGTTTATAGAAAGTTTGTCAGAACTTGGAAAGTGAGACAAGGAGCAGAAGTTTTTATAGGGGAAGAGTAGTGGCTTGATATGAGAAATAAGGATTGTGGGTCAAAGATATGTCAATAGCCGATTTTTGGGAAAAGATCGAGAATTGAAGGTAAAATTGACTGATGATTTGTTTTTGATCTGTTTACCCGGTATCTATCCTTCTATCTATCTATCTGTTTTTACACACACTCGCACACACATACCCTCACATCTATCTATCTATCTCCAGACACAACAATCTAATCTATCTATCTATGTTTACCAAAGGTTCTGCCACACATCTTTTGAGATGCCACGCAGCTGGTCCGTCGCATTTCGCATTGTCTTCCCTGGGCTGAAATCTGGTCCCTCTCAGGGACATTTTCAGCTTGGGGAGAAGCCAGAAGTCACCTGGAGCCATGTACATATGATGAGGCACAGGTGTGTTGTGTTTGGCCAGGTGTATCAAATGTGAAGAAAAAAATATCCGAAACATATACACACATTTATTTATTGAGTTAAAAAGGCATTGCAAACCCTGTTGAGGTTTTTATACTTTATTTTTTAACAAAACAAACAGTCCAGAGAAGACATCATGCAGACTGCGATGGAGATTAGGTTTACGATTGTTGTGTCTGAACTTGAGTATATTTTTTATGAATAAAGGTCGGATATTTTTTGAATCATATATATATATATATATATACTAATATATATATAAATAAGTATATATATATATATATATGTATATATATATTAGTATAAATATATATATATATATATATATATATATATATATATATATATATTGCGCATATATATATATATATATTAGTATATAAAATATTCCATTTTTATTTAGTACAAGTATACAAGTACATTCCTTTTAAACTGATTTAACTACGAGAAGTTCCCCCTCAATTAATTCTAGCCGACAGGCGTAGTCCAGGAAGTGTTAAATCGCAGATCAATAATAGGCATATTTTACTCGCGACGAGTACCGCATAAATTTGTCAACTGCCTCGTGTCCTGAGATCGTGTATCGATCCCGTGCTTTCGAAGAATCACCTTTAAAGCCATGTGAGACACTTCTGGCCGTGACTGCTCATGCAGTTTGGTTTTCGTTTGAAATTGGGATGCTCTTTTGCCGTAAAGTGGAAACTGCAGTATCTGCAAAAATACAAGGCTGAGAAAAATGGTAGATACTGCAGTTTTCCCTTGTCTTGCTACTGATTTTGCAGATATTGCAAGTGGGACCCCTAAATAAAGCGTTGAGGAATCATTCTGAAACTGCAGTAACTTGTGTATTAGTGTTTCACGAGCCTATAGGTGGCATATCTCAGTTTCGAAAATTTTGCTGATAATGCATTTTTCCATTTTAGGGCAGTCTTTAGTTTGTTACTGCGCTGGGATTTGGTAGTCTAAAATCTTGCAGTACGTTTTAATTGATGGGTTTTGATTTTATATTGGCTGGGTGTGATTTGATGGATCTTCGTGTTATGCATTTCTTCTGGAATTTCTCGAAACCAGGAACCTCTCTAGTTTGTTTCTGCACTGGGATTTGGTAGCTTAAAATCTTGCAGTATTTTTTTACCTGATCAGTTTTGCTTTTTATATTGGCTAGGTGGTGTGTGTTTTGCAGGATGTTCGTGTTACGCATCTCCTCTGGAACTTCCCAAAATTAGGAACCTCTACGCACTTTTACCTGAACGTATTTTTTTGATAGTTTTGCTTTTTATATTCTCCGTGGTGTGTGTTTTTGCAGGATGTTGTGCGCATCTCCTCGAACTTCCCAAAATTAGAAGTGCAGTTTGTTTCTCAAGCAGTACTGCAGTATTTTTTTACCTGATCAGTTTTGCTTTTATATTGGCTAGGTGGTGTGTGTTTTGCAGGATGTTTGCATGCATCTCCTCTGGAATCCCAAAATTCGAACCTCTAGTTTGTTTCTGCACAACCTTAAAATCTTTCATTTTTTACTGTGATCAGTTTTGCTTTTTATATTGGCTTGGTGTGTGTTTTGCAGGATGTTCATCATGCATCTCCTCCCAAAATTAGGAACCTCTCTCACTATTTGGTAGCTTAAAATTGTATTTTTTTACCTGATCAGTTTTGCTTTTTATATTGGCTAGGTGGTGTGTGTTTTGCAGGACTTCATCTCCTCTGTTAGTTTGTTTCTGCACTGGGATTTTTCAAATCGTTTTACTGATCAGTTTTGCTTTTTATATTCCAGGATGTTCGTGTTACGCATCTCCTCTGGAACTTCCCAAAATGGCCTCACTGGGATTTGGCAGCTTAAAATCTTGCAGTATTTTTACCTGATCAGTTTTGCTTTTTATATTGGCTAGGTGGTGTGTGTTTGCAGGATGTTATATTCTGTTCTGTTCTCTGAATTTTAAATTGGCTAGTTTGTTTTGCAAGGATTTAGCAGCTTGAAATCTTGCATTACTTTCTACCTGATCAGTTTTTTTTTATATTGGCTGGATGTGATTTGAAGGGTATTCCTGTTATAACCTATTCTGAAATTTCCTTC
>NC_089792.1:2309987-2347487 GCF_040412425.1 Macrobrachium rosenbergii | reverse complement strand
ATTGTGTTCAGCCTAGGTTATTTATTTCTTACAGATTTACAGTAGCTGTGTGTTTACATGTTGAAACCCAATCGCACACATATATTGTCGTATATTTCTACTTGTCTAAAGGAATGACACTTCCTTTATGAATGTTTGTAAATTTATAAATGATGCAAAGAAATACAACGCTATGCATATTAGGCGAGAAAATGTATTAATATATTTGCATATTTTCCTCAATAACACTTCCTAGAAACATGATGCTTTGCATATTAGGTGAGAAAATGTATTGATCGCGTATTTTCTTCAATAACACATCCTAGAAACGTAATGCTGTGCTTATTAGGCGAGAAAATGTTTTAATGTGCATTTTCATCTATAACATTTTAATTGGAAAGTAAGCTCGTCAGGTAAATATTTGATGCCCTGGTTCGGACGAGGAAGCGATAAGTTTAGTATTTTACACATCTAAATCGGTCCATTTGTTTGCATTAGAGATCTGGCACTTGGCAGGAACGGCAGCCTTCTTGCAAGGCAGTGGCCACCTATCGCCGAACAGGAAGTCACTCTATTAGCCAATGGTTGAAATTCTATAAGATGATAGATTTTAATAGCAACAGTTTGAAATTCTATAAGATGATAGGTTTTTATAGCCACAGGTTGAAATTTTATAAGATGATAGGTTTTTATAGCCACTTTTTGAAATTATGCAAGTTGATAGGTTTTTATAGTCACAGGTTGAAATTCTGCAAGATGACAGGTTTTATAGCCACAGGTTGAAATTCTACAAGATGACAGGTTTTTATAGCCACAGGTTGAATTTCTATAAGATGATAGATTTTTATAGCCACAGTTTTAAATTCTATAAGATGACTATAAGATGATAGATGGTTTTTATCCATAGGGGCTATAAGACTGGTTTTTCATCCGGCCACGTGATATACTGTACATACCGGGTAATATATTGTAACAGAAGCTATTGACAGCTGTTTTTTCAGAGTTTTGATTAAGTCAGTCTCTAGGTGTAGAATACCACAATAAATCTAGAGTACCACTTGATGATACAAAAATCGTTTAATTCTAATTTCTTGTCCGAATGTGAGGCATTGCTACCATGGATTTCCCATACTGTGGCTTTAAACTCTTTGTCAATTACTTACAATGTCCTGTTTGGTCCCATTTGTATAAAAAAGATGCCAAATTTCTCTGGGCATGGTGGCTTAGGAATCAACTCTCGGACATACCTCGAAAAAAATAAGAATGTGGCATACTTAAGAATTTGAACTATGACCTCGATTTTAAAATGCAAAACTATTCATAAAAGAATGTAGACGACTGGTAGCAATGGCATATAGCACCTCTCTATTCTCTCTGAACTCTCTCTCTCTCTCTCTCTATGGATCTCTCTCTCTCTCTCTCTCTCTCTCTCTCTCTCTGTACATTATTCCGTTTCCTCATTTTCATTCTCTTGAACTTAATTGGGTGCTGTAGTTTCTCATGGATACATTTCTACTTACGTAAGTGCTCTCTCTCTCTCTCTCTCTCTCTCTCTCTCTCTCTCTCTCTCTCTCTCTCTCTCTCCATTATTCAGTTTCCTCATTTTCATTCTCTTGAAATGAATTAGGTGCCGTAGTTTCTCTCAGATAATTTCTTACTTTATGTAAATGCGATCTCTCTCTCACTCTCTCTCTCTCTCTCTCTCTCTCTCGTATTAATAGAAATCTTGGAAAATCTTCTTCTTTTTTCCTTTGAGGCTTCTCAGCAATCCCCTCCCCGTTTTATGGTTTTATGAGATTTCACACATTTCAAAATCTCCTCTTTCATTCCCTGTGACTTTACACTTGGTGACCTCGGGAGCTTTTTTTTTTTTAATCTTCTTTTGTTTTTAGTTTTCTGTAAAAGAAAACTATTGTTCCGGCTTTGTCTGTCCGTCCGCACTTTATTATCCTGTCTGCCCTCAGATCTTAAAAACTACTGATGCTAGAGGGCTGCAAATTTATGTTGATCATCCACCCTTTAATCATCAAACAGACCAAATTGCAGCCCTCTAGCCTCAGTAGTTTTTATTTTATTTAAGGTTAAAGTTAGCCATGATCGTGCTTCTGGCAACGATGTAGGCCAGGCCACCACCGGGCCGTGGTTAAAGTTTCATGGGCCGCGGCACATGCAGCATTATACCGAGACCACCAAAAGATAGATCTATTTTCGGTGGCCTTGATTATACGCTGTACAGAAAATTCGATTGCGCCGAAGAAACTTCGGCGCATTTTTTTGCTCTTCCTTTCATTAATTATGGATTTCCATATCGTGACAAATCTTCCCCTATAGGTACGCTAGATCGTTAGGTTTCATTAACTGTCCGAGTGAGTGATTGCGGAGACATTGAGAATATCTCATTCCGTAATTTGTCGGTTTTCGATCATTTGACTTCACTTGTTCCGGTGACTGAAGTAAAACATTTCTCTAAGTGTCAGTTTTTGAGGACGCTTCGGGTGTTTGCAACTTTTTCTCCTTGTCTTTCACCGTTTGAAAGAACCATTTTCATTTCAAAATCTTACGCCACCAAAAATATAGTTTTTCTTCCTTGTCTCGAGACTCCACGGGTAATCTTTGTTTTGTTTTGACACGGGTCTTCAGAAAAAAAAAAACTCATACTTTCATCCAGTGTCTTTTTGAGGAATTTTTAAACTCTTTGATTTGTACCCAGCGTAACTTGAAATTCATATTTTGTACTATTGTGCTTTATTTATTCAGTTAGTGTTGTCTTCTTCAGCATTACAGCATTTTTCATACTTCTTCCTTCCTAGGAAACTCACTTAATCTTTTATCAGACCTTCTATTCTTTGATAATGCAACTGTTCTTACCTTCCCTTATGTCAAAGACTGTACTGTATGTTTGTACAAAACTTACAAACCAAACTGAAATTATATTTGTCAAACTGTGAACCCATCAGAAGATTTATTATTATTATTATTATTATTATTATTATTATTATTATTATTATTATTATTATTATTATTATTATTATTAACCCTATTCATATGGAACAAGTCCACAGAGGCCATTAACTTGAAATTCAGATATACTTTTATAACCTCATAGGTATTGCCTCTGGAAATTCTAATTCAGCAAGAGCATATCTATGGGAATAAAAAAATAAAGCAGAAAGAGATCACTTTATGAGAAAAACAGATAAATTAACAAATTAAGAGAAAAGTTTGATTAGAAAGAGAAGAAGAGTCCTTTTTAGTGACTATTAGCGAATGATAAAAGGCAATTGATCCTTCTTATTGAAAATGAAATGTCTCTTTTTGATGAGTCCATAAAGAAGGCATTATGCTTTTATTACGAGAAGCCTCTCGGGGAAAAGCCTGTGGCTGGATAATGTACATTTTGTTCTTTGCATATATGTGTATATGTTTATATATATATACATATATTTAATTTATATGTATAAATATATTATATGTTTATAGTTATAATTATTAAACCACAGTAACCCCTTAATATCGAACTATGTATTAAAATTTCCCCATCTGACCAGGAAGTGAACCTGTGTCTTGTCGAGTTGTACCTAGGATGGCAGTGAGTGACTTTATCCAGTCAGCCTTCCACTGGAGAGTGAAAGTGTCTATGTTAAAATATATATATATATAAATAAATATATATATATATATATATATATTATATTACATACAAACATGTGTGTGTATGATAGAAATTAGAGAAATCAAGTTTGGAACAGAAATAAATTTCTGAAATGATGAGGTCTTTCAGTTGTCTGATCCAGGGTGTTTGATTATATTTAGAATATATATAAATAAATTATCAGTATATATATATATATATATATATATATATACTTAGCAGTATTGTATATTGCTATATATATTATATATATATATCTTGCCAATATTAAAATATAAATCTGTGGTTCTTATTTGTTTTGCAAATCAGGCTTGAATCTTACTTGTCTTGTTCGAATTGCTGTGTAGACGATTTTTGTATTTTTTAGAATGCATCAACAGTTTTTCTTGGTGGACTTGTGAAAATTCATCTTGATTTTTTTGCTCAACAAAATTGATTTATAAAAAAAACACGTTTAATTTCATGCATATACATACATAGGCTACATACATACATACTCTGAATAAATATAATTTCTTGCACATACATACATACATACATACATACATACATACATACATACATACATACTCTGAATGACTATAATTTCTTGCATTACTTACATGCATACATACGTGCATTCATGCATACACACTCTGAATGAGTATAATTTCTTGCATATACATACATACATATATGCATACTCTCAGTAAGTTTAATTTCATGCACATACAAGCTCCGAATAAATATAAATTTTTTCTCACATACATACATACATACATACATACATACATACATACATACATACATACATACATACATACATACATACTCTCGGTGAATTTAATTTCATGCATATTACGCATATACATACATAATCTGAATATCACATAAACTGAGACACAAACGTTAATTTTACATTTTGTATAAACACACACACACACACACATACACACACACACACACACACACACACACACACACACACACACACACACAGAGGATACCATGCCCACACAGCTGGACGTATGACTTGGCACTAAGAAATGCGTAATGTCTGGTGGAATCATGTGAACTAGAAAATCGCGATCATGCACTCCATTCAAAAGCATTCCAGCTTACGAGACCTAAAACATTTGAGCAGCGGTTCTTACCCTGGGGTCCAGTGTCGTTTGGGGTTTCTCAGGGGTTCACAAAGGCTTCGGAAGAATATAATTTATTTTCAGATACGCAGATAAATGCAATGTTATGGCATTTGCCGAGGCTGTGTGGAATTTGTCAAGGTTTTTTGTTCGTGAACATTTTCAGTAAACCATGGTCTTCCTATCATTTTGTTGTAAATTCCCTTTTCGCAAGGTTCACTATTTCTGAATTTATTGTTGGGGTTACGGTAATACCCTGAAGAGTTTCGGGGCGTCATAGGTTGAAAAAAGTTAAGAACCACTACGCTTGAGGCTTTGCCGTCTTGCGTCCGTATGACTGACAGGCGAAAGGTCGAGACTGACAGACGGCACTCGATGGAATGCTGAGATTGTGGGACCTCATAAACTTGACAGGAATCAATAGCATTTATTAGACTGACGAGTTTGATTGAAGGCATAGGAGCTGGAATGTATTGTGACGTTAGGCAAAGAATGACTACCCATTACATTTGTTTTGAGAAAATGGTGTCTTTGCGAGAAAATATCGTTCAAAAAATTTATCAGAATGAATCATAACATTTACTAGATTGATGAATTTGATTGAAGGCATTGGAGCTGGAATGTGGAATGTATTTGACATTAGGCAAAGAATGACTGCCCAATATATTTGTTTTGAGAAAGTGCTGTCATTGCGACAAAATATCATTCAATAAATTTATCAAAGTGAATCAATAGCATGTATTAGAATGACGAGTTTGATCGAAGGCATTGGGGCTGGAATGTATTGTGACGTTTAATAATTTTTGGTAGGAGAAAGAGAAACCCAAAATTCTACATGGCTAGAAAAATCGTCTATGAAGACTTAATGAGAACTGAGAGGTAGTACCTTGCTGCAGCAAATCTTGTTAATGGAAAAATCTGATAAGTTAAGCCTTACTGTATTATAAATATTTGCACTTTTTTTAAAAACTAATAGGATTTAGTGAAGATTATTATTATTATTATTATTATTATTATTATTATTATTATTATATTATTATTATTATTATTATTATTATTATTATTATTATTATTATTATTATTATTATTATTATTATTATTATTATTATTATTATTATTCAGAAGGTGAACCCTACTCATATGGAGCAAGCCCACAAAAGGGGCCATTGACTTTTCAAGTTTCTAAAAGAATATGGTGTTCATTAGAAAAAAAGTAAAAGAAGGCAATAGGAAATGCAGAAAGAAGAGATCACTTAATAAAAAAATAAATGATCAAATTAATGAATAGATAAATAAAAATGTAAGTAAATGATCAAAATACAAGTGGAATTGTATCAGGGTAGTAATACATTGCACGACAATTGTACTTCGAGCTGTGGACCCCAAGTCAGCAAAATAATCCAATAATTAGTCATAATTATTATAATTTTAGTTTTATAAAAGAAAACTAGAATCTCTTTGTCTGTCCGTCCGCATGAAATTACTGTCCGTACTTTTACTGTTCCTCAGATCTTAAAAGTTTTTCTTGATGGCTAGAGAGAAATTCAAATTGTTTTTTGATCATCCACCCTCCAATCATCAAACATACCCAGTTTAATTAGCCTCAGTAGTTTTCTTTGATTTAAGGTTACAGTTAGCCATGGTCATACGTCTTCGATATAACAGTTTTTTATTTTTTTGTCGATCAACTTATATAGGTCCATGATGGCCATGTTATTTGATCAAGCCTTCATTCAGCCAAGTCTGTGTTACGACGTAGCGAAAGAGGACACATGTTCTTTCGTGTTCCCTTTTCAGTAAAGCTTCCTTGCAGTTATAATACTTATTTTTTTTTAACCCGATAAGATCGACGATATCTTTATGAATCCTACCTTGAAACAAAATAAAAAGACGAACGCTATCTTTATCTTTCAGGGTATAATAATTATTCGGTATTTAGCGAATTACAGTTTATCTCTTAATTGCCTGTAATTTTGGGATTAATGTAATTCTCTTAATTTTTTTTTTCAACTGTATGGAATACACACATAATCTGAATATACATATACTTATATAGCATATATATTTATTATATATATATATATATATATATATATATATATATAAATTTCTGATGCCACACAGCTGAACGTAGGTCTTCAATTGGATGAAAGCGCTGCCATCCCAGCCACTCAAGTGAACTAGAAAGACCTGGGTTCGATCCCGATGTGATTCAAAAGAAATTCCGTGATTGTGTGTTGATTATTTCTATATATATAGATATAAAACATTTATATATATATATATATATTAGATTTTTGAATCGTGGATGAACCCCTGAATGGAAAAACTTCCATAAGATTAAAGGCTATACCTGTAAACACTTGTATTTATGTATCACATTTTTACATTTGTCAACAATGAGCAGTTTCTCGTAAGAGGAGAGGTGGCTTCAGAAAAGAAATGAATAAGAGTCATTTTGTCAAATTCATTCTTTTTTGTTGATTGTATGTAATATATTATATATATATATAATATATATATATATATATATTTTATTATATATATATATATATATATATATAATAGTTATATATATTTATAATATATATATATTATATATATATATATAAAGGTAATATCAGGAAGCAAATCAGTCAGACATATCAGGATTGAAAAAGTTAAGAACCACTTCACTTCAGGCTTTGCTGTTTTTGCGACGTTTCATGACTGACTAGGCGAATTTTCGAGACTGGCAATAACGAATGATGGAATAAATCTAAAATTACAAAAATCTCTTTAAATAAATTTGACAGGAATCCATAGTTCATGCGTTATTAGACTGACCAATTTGATAGAAGGGAGAAGGAGCTGGACTGGAATGTGACGTTAGGCAAAGAAGACGGTTACGACAGGTACATTTGTTTTGGAAAGGTGTCTTTGGGACAAAATATCGTTCAATAAATTATCGATTCCAGAATAGCAGTGCTAGATTGATGAATTTGATTGTAATGATTTTAAATTGAATGCATTCAATGTAATTACCACATTTTTGGCAAACAATCACTGGATATTTGTTTTCAGAATTGCTAGTTTATTGCCCGTTCAAAATAGCTCACAATTTATCAAAATGAGTCAATAGCATCTTTAGGTGACGAATTTGATCGTAAGGTTCCTGAGAATGTATTGAGGACGTTTAATAATTTTAGGTAGGAGAAAGGAAACCCAAAGTCTTTACACTGAATAAGAAAAATTTTCAATGAAGACTTTGAGATTGAGATTAATTTTGACTGCTCCAAATCTTGTTAATTGGAAAGCTTCTGCTAAAAGTTTTATCATGTACAAATGGAACTTGGCATAGACTTCAAGTTTAGGAACAGTTTAATCTTGTACTTTATAGTTGTCCTCTAATATTTTGCACATATTGAAAGAAAAGTTTGATAAATTTAGTGAAAAAGACAATTATTATTATTTATTATTATTATTATTGTTCAGAAGATGGAACTCTATATAAAAGAGTAGACAAACAAGTTTAAAATTAAGGGGGCCATTGACTTGAAAGTTGGATTCTAAAAGTAATATGGTTTCATTAAAAACTCGTGTTAAAACAGTCTGATTACAGAAACTGAGACATCTAAAAAAAAAATAAATGATCAAATTAATCAATAAACTAAATTTAAAATTCGGATGTAAATGATTGAAATCGAGGAATTTCAGCATCAGGGTAGTACAAACCTTTTTGTAGCACGAAAATACTGAGAGGGCGAGCTGTGGACTCCCAAGTCAGCAAAATGTTCCAATAATTAGTCATTATTATTATAATTTTTAGTTTTATTCCATAAAAGAAAACTATTGTTCCTTGAACTTGCTGTCTGGACGTCCGCATTTTATAATGTCCTGCTTTTAAACAAATTGATCCGGATGGCAGATTAAAAACTACTGAGGCTAGAACGTTGCAAATTTTTATGGTGATCATCCACCCTCCAGTCATCAAACATACCCAACTGCAACCCTTTATTCTACAAAAGGTATGTAGATTTTATTTTACCTTGTTAAGGTTAAGTCTTATGCCATGGTCGTCGATTTCGTCTAGACATCCGATATAAAATTTTATTTTTAATTTTTTTTTTTTTGTCGTTTCAAGTTACATAGGTCCATGATGGGCATGTTATTTGATCAAGCCTTCATGCAGCCAAGTCTGTGCTACGACGTAGCGAAAGAGTACACGTATTCTTTCGTGTTCCTTTTTCAGTGGCATGTTTTTAATAAGGAAAAAGCAATTATTTTCCATCAAACTTATTGCAGTTATAGAGGATATACTTCATTTTTTTTTTAACCTGATAAAATCGACGATATGCCAGTGAATCCATTTGAAACAAAATAAAAGACGAATTCAAATTATTTATCATTTCAGGGTCAAAATTAATTATTCCAAAGAATTTTGAAAATTGGTTCTTTATTCAGTATTAAAGACCGTTTAATTGCCTGTATGACGTTTTGGGATTAATATAAATTGATTGTCCCTCTGTGTTTTTTTCAACTGTATGCAAACACACACACCCAAAGACTATATATATATATATATATACAATATATGAGCTATATAATATATATAAATATATAATCCTGAATTTTCAAATATCAGGAGCATGCCAAAAATGTGGTAATTACATTGAATGCGATCAATTTAAAATCAACCCAGGGCCTCTTCCGAAAGACAATTCTGGAATCAGAAATTATCAAACAGACAGTACCAGTGTTTGAAAACTCCTCCAATGATCTTTGACCTGTCAGAAATTTAATCCCTGTTCCACATGTGATTTTTCACTTGAACCCATGAATCGCCCTCCTTCTCCCTTCATAAGATTAACTGCATGAACTATATTATGTCAAACTTGTATTTATGTATCATATTTTATATTTGTCAACATTTATTCTTTTATTGCAGCCTTGAAAATGAGACTAGTTGTCTTGAAAGAAAAGCAAAATGAATAAGAGTGTTTTTGTCAACCAGTCTGTTTACTTGCCCTCATTTTATGTATATATATATATTGTATACTTTACACACACACACATATATATATATATTTATATATATATATATATATATATATATATATATATATATACATACACAAACACACATATATGTGAATATACATACATACATATACATATACATATACTGGTGCAGTGTGTGTGTATTTATATATGTGTATGTACGTCTGTAAGTATATACTTACAAGAACTCAACACATGCACAGCACTAAGATTATTTGTATAAATCAGGCATATGCACTTTTCCACGATGAATAATGAATACAGATCGCTCCCGATGGTTCATTGCTTCAAACAGGCGAACACAGAACTCAAGTTATGCGAGACAATGATTGCATAGAAAATCTGAAAGAAGAGAAGAGAGAGAGAGAGAGAGAGAATGACTTACGTGAGCGATCAGGTTATCTGGCGATGCGGGAGGTAAACAAAGGTTGGATTCGGTACCAAGAATGAAAGGGGGTGGGAGTTGGGGGGGGGTTTGGGGGGGAAGGAAAGCATCGTTCATCATGTAGAGTTTTTTAGCGGAAGAAAGTAAACTTTGTTACGCTATGTTGTTGTTCCTTTGTGTGACGTGAGACTTGAGGCTTCGTCTGCACGTTCCTCCTCCTTCAGAGAACGGTTGTTTCATGCCTTGCGGATCAGACCTTTTTTTTATACTTTTCTTTTCCGGGCGATTTTCGGGTCATACGTGAGTGGGCGTAGCTTTTCATGCTGGTGGGACCTACCCTTAGTGTCATGCGTTGTCAATGGGATTGTCACCTCTCTCTCTCTCTCTCTCTCTCTCTCTCTCTCTCTCTCTCTCTCTCTCTCTCTGAAAAGCAAGACGAATGTCAAAATTTTTATTGAGCAGTTTTTAGTATCTTGAAAGTCGTGGTGTTCTTTTCGATAATATCTCTCTCTCTCTCTCTCTCTCTCTCTCTCTCTCTCTCTCTCTCTCTCTCTCTCTCTCTCTCACTATGAGTAATTATTAAGCTAGAAGCACTGTAAGATCAGAATGAATTGAGATAAGCGCGCAGGTAAGAGAGAGAGAGAGAGAGAGAGAGAGAGAGAGAGAGAGAGAGATTATCGAAAGGGACACCATAATTTTCAAGATGCTAAAAACTGTTCAATAAAATTTTGATATTCACCTTATTTTTTTTTATTTTTCGTTTTTAGAGAGAGAGAGATTATCGAAAAGAACACCATATCTTTCAAGATACTAAAAACTGCTCAATAAAATTTTAACATTCACCTTATTTTTGAGAGAGAGAGAGAGAGAGAGAGAGAGAGAGAGAGAGAGAGAGAGAGAGAGAGAGAGAGAGAGAGAGATATTATCGAAAAGAACAGAATTTCAAGATACTAAAAAATGCTCAATAAAGTTTTGACATTCACCTTAGAGAGAGAGAGAGAGAGAAACCTATCGTATATAGTCCAAGCAAAAAAAGACGAGGTAGTATCGACGCTCAATAAAAGATAGGGATCGAAATCCAATCAATGAGACGGGTTTCAGAAACAGAACCTTTACGTCAGTTTGGAAACGATATACTGTATACCTTCTGGTCACGACTATGAACTCTGATCGTCATCTCCCATCCCAGTAGGGGGGTAATGCCGTCAGTGCACCTCACGTGGTGCACTGTAGGTATTACTTAGGGGTCTTTGCAACGTGGAGGACTCTTGTAGGAAGGTTTTTGATGATTCTTCCTGATGATTCTTCCTAATGATTCTTATTGATGATTCTTCTTGATGATTCTACTTGATGATTCTTCCTGATGATTCTTCTTGATCGTGCTGTATTTGTCAATATCGTTTGCTTGAAAAAATTAAAAAGTGGATTAAGACATTCTTATAAGATTGCAGAAAAATTAAAATATGCAGATTAAGACATTCTTACAAACAAGAAGTATTATTTCAAAGTCAGCTAGCTGTTGGAATATATTGAAGAATTGTGAATATATATATATATATATATATATATATATATATATATATATATATATATATATATATATATATATATATATATATATATATATTCAACAGCTGCCTATCAAAACATATTGAAAATTAGGAATATATATATATCATGATAACACTGTCCTAAGACTATGCCCTCATATATAAAGTGGCGGAAAAGTTTTAAAATATATACATAGAATCGGCAGCCTTTTCGAAACCGTATGAGAAAGTGGCGAGACCCGTTCGATGCAACGGAGAACCAAACTTTCTTTTCGTGAAAGTGTTTTGAAGCAATTACGAAGTTGAACACGATAGTGATGCTGAAAGTTAGATGAGAGGAATAATATTGTGCGGAACAGAATAAACTGTAACAGTTTCTTCTTCTTCTTCTTCTTCTTCTTCTTCTTCTTCTTCTTCTTCTTCTTCTTCATCTTCTTCTTCTATATGGGGTCGATGCAATTAGAACTTTTCCACCTTCCTCTGTCCAATAATGTTGTTTGGGACAGAATAAACAATAGTATTGTCTTCTTCTTCTTCCCCATTTCTATACGGGGTTAATATTTGCCATCAGCCTTCCTCTGTCCAATAACATTATGTGGGACAGATATTTTTCAGAGTTTCACTATTCTTCATGAGTTTCTCTCTTCTTCTTCTTCTTCTCTCTCTCTCTCTCTCTCTCTCTCTTCTTCTTCTTCTATCTGGGATCGCAGTTAGTAACTCCACTTTTTTCCAGTTTCCTCTGAATCCAACATTGTTAAACTTGGTCTAAGCTATGTAGTTTGATTTACCTACCATATAAACTATATTACCTTTACCTATAAATTATATAACCTTTCCTGTGAACTGTATTACCTTTCTTATAAACTATAAATACCATTAACTAAGATGATTCGTATGCTTCCTGTGGGTAAGTTTAATTATAAGTCTCATCACATTTGAAATAATTTTCCACCAGTCTGAATTTGGTCTTAAATGCAAAATTAAAACTTATTCCTGAATAATTTTTTATCAAAATTGCAGGAAAAAAGAACGGAATTGAATTCATCATATGCAAGATATAAGAACCAAGTTTTATTTCATTAACGAAGGACTGTTTTAGACAACTGGCTGACATATTATTGCCTCCCCTTTTTTTTCTAAACCAGCATTATGTTAAAAATGCTTTAAAAATAAGGAAAAATGTGAATGATTATAAAAAAGGTGGTAAAAATATGGAACAAGAGTTGGAAAAAGTCGGTTCGATGTAAAATTAAATTTTTCTCTCTCTCTCTCTCTCTCTCTCTCTCTCTCTCTCTCTCTCTCTCTCTCTCTCTCTCTCTCTCTCTCTCATATCACCAAAGTAGGTGGTAAAGATTAGAACATACGAGTTGCAAAAGGTCGGTTAGACATAAAAACTACCTCTCTCTCTCTCTCTCTCTCTCTCTCTCTCTCTCTCTCTCTCTCTCTCTCTCTCTCTCTGTCATCACTGTGTCAAAAAATAATATTGAAATATATAAAAAAAGATAAATGATCATAAACAAGGTGGTAAAACATTAGAACACAAGTTGCACAAAGGTTAGTTTGATGTAAAATTATTCTCTCTCTCTCTCTCTCTCTCTCATCATTTCAAAAAAATGTTATGAAATATGTAAAAGAAAGTTAAATGATTAAGAGGAAGGTGGTAAAAATATAGAACGCAAGAGTTGCAAAAGGCTGGTTCGGCGTAAAATTGTTCTCTCTCTCTCTCTCTCTCTCTCTCTCTCTCTCTCTCTCTCTCTCTCTCTCTCTCTCTCTCTCTCTCTCTCTCTCTCATCACCAAAGTGCGTCGATGGAGGGAAGAAATATGACCCTCTCGAGTAAACCATATTTGGTCTCGCTTTCCTGGGCATTTTTCGAACGAAGTATGGAGGTGGGAATCCATCAGTTTCGTTTTTACCTTCCGTAATTAATTTAAATTCTCCAGTTTCTTCTAAAATATTTCATATTTTTCAAACTGACCTTCTTTAATATCCAGTGTTACTGTAATTGTGATCCGTTTTGGTGTTATATTAGAAGGATTTTTTTCATGTAGAACTTCGGAAGTTCAATCGAAGATGCAATGCATTTCTACCCTAAAATAATTCTTGTATTTTAGTAATTTACATAAATTTTTTGTTTATTAATATGTCAATTATTTTTTCTTTTTCGATGAGTGACCTCTTCTTTCCGTATTTCCCATTACTTTCTGTTACTTCTTCTAATAAAGACATCATAATATTCTCGGAAGCTTGAATTTCAAGTCAATGGCCTCTGTGAACTTGTTCCACGTGAATAGGGTTCATCTTCTGAAAAGTAATAATAATAATAATAATAATAATAATAATAATACCACGCTTCATACTCTCGTTCTTTCCGATTCTTGATCGGAAAGATGTTGCACGAAAAGGCCAGAAATAGCCCGTGCAACATTTTGAAGATCACGTGATTGATTGCCGAAAACGTGATGGAGAGCCTTGCCCACCGTTGTAGGATGTGGTTTAGGTATGACCTGCCAGTGTCATGTCGAAGCGGTGATCTCCAGATTTAGACATCTGGATACTGGAAGAGGACACCTGGATATTGGAAGAGGATGCCTGGATACTGGAAGGGGATGCCTGAATACTGGAAGAGGATGCCTGGTTACTGGAAGGGGATGCCTGGATACTGGAAGAGGACACCTGGATATTGGAAGAGGATGCCTGGATACTGGAAGGGGATGGCTGAATACTGGAAGAGGATGCCTGGTTACAGGAAGGGGATGCCTGGATACTGGAAGAGGACACTGGATATTGGAAGAGGATGCCTGGATACTGGAAGGGGATGGCTGAATACTGGAAGAGGATGCCTGGTTACTGGAAGGGGATGCCTGGATACTGGAAGAGGACACCTGATATTGGAAGAGGATGCCTGGATACTGGAAGGGGATGGCTGAATACTGGAAGAGGATGCCTGGTTACTGGGATGCCTGGATACTGGAAGAGGACACCTGGATATTGGAAGAGGATGCCTGGATACTGGAAGGGGATGGCTGAATACTGGAAGAGGATGCCTGGTTACTGGAAGGGGATGCCTGGATACTGGAAGAGGACACCTGGATATTGGAAGAGGATGCCTGGATGCTGGAAGAGGATCCCTGGATACTGGAAGGGGATGCCTCGATACTGGAATACGACACATGGATGCTGGAAGAGGACACCTGGGGAGTGGAAGAGGACATCTGGATACTGGAAGAGGACACCAGGAAATTGGAAGAGGACACCTGGATATTGGAAGAGGACACCTGGATGCTGGAAGAGGAAATCTGGATACTGGAAGAGGACACCTGTATAAAGGAAGAGAACACTGATACTGGAGGAGGAAATCTGGATACTGGAGGAGGAAATCTGGATACCGGAAGAAGATATCTGGATACTGGAAGCGGACCCTGGTTACGGGAAGAAGATGCCGCGTAAATTAGTTTTACAGTGCTGTTGAGTTAAAAAAAAAAATCTGTTATAGTTTGTGGCCTGGCATTTTTTCTATCGCATTTAATGTTACCACCAAAATACTGCTCTTGTGGTGGATGGTACATAACTCTCTCTCTCTCTCTCTCAGTACTTCTAATAAATATCTTCACAAGTGAACGACATACTTCCAGCTAGTCTCCCTCTCTCTCTCTCTCTCTCTCTCTCTCTCTCTCTCTCTCTCTCTCTCTCTCTCTTATCTCAAGGCAAACATATTCACAAACATATTTACACAATACCCAATAAAGAGAGGAGTGATTGGTCAAATAAAGTCCGGCGGAGTAAATTAACTATTGCTCTCATATTCTTAAAAAGTACTTAAGATATTATATATATATATATATATATATACATATATATATATATATATATATATATATATATATATATATATATATATATATATATATATATATATATATATATGTTAGAACAATCGTTTGCCGATTGTTCCATATCCTATGTTTTGTTCGTTTTTCTTTAACGACATACGTCTGTTGAATGGCGTCAGACTTAACTCAGGTTCCTAACCTAAGGTTCTAATATCTGACGATGGTATGGTAGCAGTTTTAATTTAATAAGAGCAGAAATGATTGGACGAGAAATTTCTTGTTGTTTCAGTGGAAAGCCGTTTCTTTATGTTGCCGTGTCGGCTCTGTCATTCTGTGGTGGAAAACTGTAAACAGATGGTTGCCAGAATACTCTGATAAGTTGTCAATTGGAGGAGGACGTCCTTACGTTTTTGCGGACGAGATGATTTCTTATTATTATTATTATTATTATTATTATTATTATTCAGAAGATGAACCTTTGGTGTCTTCATATGGAACAAGCCCATCCTTCTTGACAGCTGGGCTATTGATCTCTGCGGAGATTGAAATTCAAGTATTTCCAAAGAATTTTATGATGTTCATTATCGTTTTCAGATTGGCTGCAGTATTTGTTTATGTATTATGTTGAGAAATAATTTTGCTGCCCTTGATTTGTTTGAGATCCGGCTATTAGTAAAAACAGATAAATGTTAATTTGTTTGAATTTAAATTAAAAAGAAGTAAAAATGTTCATTAAATTTTAAATTAAACTAAAAAATATAAATATTTGAATAAATTAATTTTAGGTAGTAATGTCATTGCATCTTGTTTATTTTCAACTGATCTGAAGTTCCAATTGCGCGATATTAATAATAATAATAGTAATAATAATATATTTGTCGCACTGTTCAGCATGTGTGTGTGTGTGGGCTGTGTGGTTGTGTGTGTGGAAGTATAACACATATCAGACTCCTTTAACCTTTAATAACTTTCGGATGATTTTATACAATAATCGTGTTGTTTGATTTAAGTCGATTGAACTGAAAATCTCTGTATTATTATTATTATTATTTTTTATTATTAGAATTTGATTAGTAGGAGGATGGATTATTAGGAGAATATTTATTTATTTTGTTTGAACCTATTCCCGGGAACAAGCCCACTTTAGGGGCATTCTCAAGCTTCCAAAGAATATTATGATGCTCATTTGACAGAGACTGAATGTAATGAGAAATACAGAAAGAAGAGATGCAATTATGAATGCAGATAAATATTATATAAATGAAAAATGTAAATGAAATAATAAAATATAAAATTGAAGTAATTATAAACTTGTGAAGTTCCAGTTGTGCGAATTATAATAATAATATATAATAATAATATATATATAATAATATATATAATTTATATATAGCATCCGGGTGGTGGGCTATATATATAATTTAATAATCGGAATGATTTATAAATAATCACGTTGATTTAAGACAGAACTGATCGGGTATTTTTTTTCATGCTTTAGATTTGATTAATCACCATTCCAATATTTATTTATTTGTTTTGATCGTCTTCAGATGTTTGTTTTAGACATATAATATTATGTGGCTGTGTTCTGCATTATATATATATATATTATATTCTAAGTATTTTCTGAAGATTATTTTCATTGCACCCTCACAGCATATGAAAAAAATCCATCTTCTCATGAATAATTATAAATTATATATATTTTACTTCCACTTTGTTTATATATCATATATTCTTCATCTTTTCGGCCATTTTAACACGCTTCCAGGTCAGTTGATTTCTTATACACCATTCCTCAAAGGTTCTGCATTGCTACGTATTTTCTGAACATTGTTTTTCATTGCACCCTCACGCTGTGCATCTTCTCATGCGAATTATACCTTTAGGCTTTCACTTTCTGACTTCATGATTCTTTCTTTTCGGCCATTTTTCCCTTCAGGCCCCTAGTTGCAACCCCTGTCATTCGTTTTACTGTGCCTCCGATCATATTCTCTTTCTTCCATCTTACTTTCCATCCTCTCCTAACGGTTGATTCACAGTGCAGCTGCGAGGATTTCCTCCTGTTGTCCCTTTAAAACCGTTTTACTAAATTTCCCGTTCAGCTCTGAATGACCTCATATGTCCCAGCTTGGCTTGCCTTTGGCTTAGATTTTATAGTCCATTCTGTTCTCCGTGAACTTACTTCGATCAAATTAAGAAGATTTAGTTCAGTATGATCAGCTCAGTGGTCTGGTAAAATTTACTTAACTTTTTCTCATTTTATGTCCCAAAGTGGGTGGAGACAAGGAAAAGTGAAAGGAATTTTTTCCTTTCCTCTTTGGTTTTGGTAAATCTGAATTTATCAGTTTAGATTTTTATTTTATTTGCTCTTTTTGCTTTTTCTTCGTGTGCTAATTGTGAGTGTAGTTTGTACAAGGCTTGATTCTGTAGATTTAATCTTTTGGCGTTGCAACCATTTTTTCATATAATGCAATTGGTTTCTTTTTGTTGACAGAATTAAAGTTTTTTTTAGTTCTCTGATGATCTCTCTCTCTCTCTCTCTCTCTCTCTCTCTCTCTCTCTCTCTGCGAATTTAAACTTTTTGATTGCGTTATATCTCTAGGCGTTGCAGCTATTTTTTCTTATAGTTCAATCGGTTTCCTGGTGTTGATAGAGTGGAAGAATATTTTTATTAATAATTGTATAATGAGTCTCTCTCTCTCTCTCTCTCTCTCTCTCTCTCTCTCTCTCTCTCGAATTTAAACTTTGGTTATATCTCTAGGCGGGATTTTGTCTTATAGTGCAACGTTTTAGTGAAAGAATAATTGTATTGATGATTGTATGATTCTCTCTCTCTCTCTCTCTCTCTCTCTCTCTCTCTCTCTCTCTCTCTCTCTCTCTCTCTCCAGCAGGAAAGGGGCTGATATTGAAGCTTTACACTCGTGTAATGAAACTGCATCATATTTCACGTGATATTATTGTATAGCAAATACAAATTTAATTGTAATCCTTCATATAGAATTAGAGTGATTGAGCAAAAGGATTAGGCAAAGTGAACTCTGCTTTGATTTCGTGGTTCCATAATTTCAATTTGAAAGTTCTTTCACCACTACGATATATGGCATACTTCGTATTCATATGTATATATATGTTATATATATATATTTGTATATGTGTGTATATATATACACGTATATACATATATATGTGTATATATACATATATAGATACTGTTTATGTATGTGTATACATATATATATATATATATATATATATATATATATATATTTATATATATAACTTTTTACAAACTTCCCTTTTTTTTTTTTATAAAATTAATAAGAGGACATGGCTGACGGGAAGAGGCGAATTCACGATAACTTGAGGAAGCAAAATAATTGAAGCAAGTATGAAATTATATATATCCAAACCTTTGGAAGTGTACCTCCTGATATTGTGCCAGGTTCAGTGTGAATGTATTGTTTATTAATATTAGCCTGAGGGGTATCGTGGTACGTGGAGAACTAACTTTAATATTCGTTTTTAACTTTTAGAAATTGATATCGATGTACAGCACTCATATTAAATGGCCAAGTAATATGAAGTCTTCCTTTTTGCTGGAGGCGTATTTCAAAAAGAATGGTTCTGTATACCGAGCGATTCCTTTCTTTTTTTCAAAGTGAAAGCAAAAATGAATTGGCGTCTAGCATTCATTGTATACATCACATGCAGTATGTATATATATATACATACACATATACTGTATATACAGTGTATATATATATATATATATATATATATATATATATATATATATATATATATATATATATATATATATATATATATATATATATATATATATATGCAAAATGCTAAATCTCACCGCAGTTCGTCAGTGAGAGAGCAGAATTCAGTGCCATCTGTTGGCCTAAGCAGGGAATTATGTACCAGGTGGTTAGTCGTCTGTAGTGGGATAGCAGTCAGGCCGGAGAAGGTGATGTGGGTAGCACCTCCATCCCCAAAAAAATAATTGCCGAGAACTGATTAGTTAACAGCCTGTGGAAAAGTCTCTTGCAAATGGAAAAGTCATATGGGTTAAAGATATATTTATGAATATGCTGTTTAAATAGTTTGTCTATTTTTTAAAACTTAGTGTAAATAAGAATTTGTTATTTATGAATATGCTGTTTGTGTGTCTTTTAAAACTTAGTGTAAATAGTTTTTTCTTATTTACTTAAAACAAGTAAAAAATGCACCGAAGTTTCTTCGCCGCAATCGAGTTTTCTGTAAGCGTATATAATCAAGGCCACCGAAAATAGATCTACCTTTCGGTGGTCTCGGTATAATGCTGTATGAGACCTGGCCCATGAAACTGTCAGCCGTCCGTGGTGGCCTGACCTATACCGTTGCCAGAAGCACGATTATGGCTAGCTTTAACCTTAAATAAAATAAAAACGACTGAAGCTAGAGGGCTGCAATTTGGTATGTTTGATGACTGGAGGGTGGACGATCAACATACCAATTTGCAGCCCTCTAGCCTCAGTTGTTTTCAAGATCTGAGAGCGGACAGAAAAAAGTGCGGACGGACAGACTAAGCCGGGCACGAGTTTCCTTTTCAGAAAACCAAAAACGGAAAAAATGGGCAGACAATTTCCGCAGAATTCATCCTCTTCTCTTGACAGTTCTTGTGAATACTGACCGATGACTCACAAATACCTGAAAACAATACATTTAACCGACATTACCTATAAATTACAGATGTTGTGACTGACGCCAGTTTTGACAGCCATAAACCAATCAATTAGTTTTAACCAATATTCACGGCGTTAAATATAGAGTCATCCCCTTTCACCTAGGCGTATAGGTGTCCGCGTAAGGGGCGTATTTAATATCCCGAGACCCCCTCCTCACAAACCCTCTTTCTCAAAAGGGAACTTCCGCAATCACTTGGAGAGAATGTCGGCTTGATGGGCCACCTCCCGAGGGAAGAAATTTGGGGGTTTTCCTCTCACTAGGTTTCTTAAGGCGTGTGATTGCGAGTGGTATAATAGTGAATGGGGTGTATTTATATAGTATATATGTATGTATGTATATATAAAATATGTATGTGTATATATACACGAACACATTTATATATATATATTTTTTCCTTTATTGATATATTCATTACATTCCTTATCTTCGTGATTATATTTTTTATTTATATATATATATATATATATATATATATATATATATATATATATATATATATATGTATGCATGTATATATGTATGTGTTATATATAATGCATTTCTATAAACTACCCGTTAATATTATGTTACTTTTTTTCCAAAACTTCGTAAATATCTCTCTCTCTCTCTCTCTCTCTCTCTCTCTCTCTCTCTCTCTCTCTCTCTCTCTCTCTATACCATTAAGTTGTGCCTTATAAAAATGTCAGCATCAGAGTATGTTGTAACCTCAGACTTGGATGTCAACAATAAAATTAATTTAAAAAAATAAAAAAATGCAATAAGCAGAGCTTCAGATGTGGTCTTGGCTTACGACCGTATAGTTGATTAATATTTATTCAGTTATGAGTAACGAGTTGCCCATTAATGTATACTAGTGAGACTTAGGCTTACTAAAACAAATGAAATATGCGCCGAAGTTTCATCGGCGCAGTCGAGTTTTCTGTACAGTTTATAATCAAGGTTATCGAAAATAGATCAATCTTTCAGTGTTCTCGGTATAATGCTGTATGAGCCGCGGCCCAGAAACTTCATTCACGACACGCTGGTGTCCTGGTATATATCGTTGCCAGATGCACGATTATGGCTAACTTTAACCTTCATTAAAATAAAACCTACTGAGGCTAGAGGGCTGCAGTTTGTTGTTTGATGATTGGAGGGTGGATGATCAACGTACCAATTTTCAGCTCTCCTCTCTCTCTCTCTCTCTCTCTCTCTCTCTCTCTCTCTCTCTCTCTCTCTCTCTCTCTCTCTCTCTCTCTCTATATATATATATATATATATATATATATATATATATATATATATATATATATATATATATATATATATAATATATATATATATATATATATATATATATATATATATATATATATATGTATAAAATGTATACACACAAACACACTTATATAAAAGGCCCAAGATATATATCAACAAGGCCGCGTGATGTGACGCCTTCTGTTGACAGTAACGGTGAGCGTACCGAGATTGCATAGCAGTGACAATCTTTTGTTAAAGAATAGGGAAGCAGCATAAATGATGCGAGGAACGCGAGGGAAGGAAAAAGATTCCTCTGGGTACTATGGAGAAGGCGGAAATGATGATTTGGGGTTTTGAGAAATGGATTAAGGAAATGATTTCAGATGTCATGGCAAATGATATGTAGACATGATGGAAGAAGATGGTGATGTATTTTTTTTTTTTTTCCTTGGGCAATCTTTGAAGAAATACTTATTTGTGTTTTTTGGGGGTAATATGTATCTTTTTCTTGGGCAATCTTTTGGAGAAATGCTTGCGTGTGTTTTGGGGTGGGGCGTAATCTGCAGAAACGCTTGCATGTTATTTTGGGAAATCTTTGCAGAAATGCATGCGTTTTTTTATGGGCAGTCTTGTCAGAAATGCTTGCGTGTTTCTTTCCTTGGGCAATCTTTGAAGAAATCCGTGTTTTTTCCATAGTCACCTTTTGCAGAAATGCTTGCCTGTTATTTCTTGGGCAATTTTTGCAGAAATCCGTGTTCTTTTTCCTGGTCAGCTTTTGCAGAAATGCTTGCCTGGTTTTTCTTGGGCAATCTTGCAGAAACCCGTGTTTTTTTCATGGTCGACTTTTGCAGAAATGCTTGCCTGTTATTTCTTGGGCAGTCGTTTCAGAAATCCTTGAGCATTTTTTCGTGGGTAATCTCAGAAATGCTTGCGTGTTTATTTTTGGGCAATCCTGCAGAAAATGCGTGTTGTCTACCACAACCACTTCAAATATTAGGGCATTCATTTACGTAAAAATTCTCCTGCCTGTAAATAATTTAGTGTCGAATATTTTTCAAATTACTTGTTGATGTCGTCATCGCAAGAAGTGATTTGTTGAGCAGACATGCTAGTGATGAAGGCGGAAGTGCTGTCAGTGCCATTAGGTAATTGCCTTTTACTCTGTAACCATCGTCCCTTTCCGCTGATCATAGGTTTTTCTTTTTTTATTTTGAAGTTGGTTACACATTTGTAATATAGCCTATATGTATGTATATATATACACACAAATAAATTACATACGCATACATACATACATTATGTGTGTATATATATATATATATATATATATATATATATATATATATATATATATATATATATATATATATATAATGTGTGTGTGTTTGATGCATATATATATATATATATATATATATATATATATATATATATATATATATATAGATATATATATATATATATTTTTTTTTCCAAATGAAACATGAATATTTCTGCATTCCGTTTCTTGTATAAATTTTGGCTTTGTTTTTTTTTTTTTTTTTTTTTTTTCAGTAAAACAGGCACACATTCTTCAAGACAATACAAGTAATTCTTTCTCTTGCTGGAATTCAGTGTTATCTTAATATCGTGGTGAATTTAAGTTTGTTTTGCCTTTCTGTTTTCAACACACTTGGGCCTTGAAACTATTGACAGATACCATGAATCTAGGCAAAACATTTCATGTTTTTATTGTTTGTTGTACGAAAGGACTGCATTTAGTTTTGGTTTTGGTAATGTTTTGATAGCATTTTTTAACAAGTAAATAATGCGCCGAAGTTTCTTCGGCGCAATCGAGTTTTCTGTACAGCCGCTACAGCGTATAATCAAGGCCACCGAAAATGGATCTATCTTTCGGTGGTCTCGGTATAATGCTGTATGAGCCGCGGCCCATGAAACTTTAACCACTGCCCGGTGGTGGCCTATCCCATATCGTTGCTAGAAGCACAATTATGGCTAACTTTAACCTTAAATAAAATAAAACTACTGAGGCTAGAGGGCTGCAATTTGGTATGCTTGATGACTGGAGGTTGGATGGTCAACGTACCAATTTGTAGCCCTCTAGCCTCAGTAGTTTTTAAGATCTGATGGAGGACAGAAAAAGTCCGGACGGACAGACAAAGCCGGTACAAGTTTTCTTGTACAGAAAACCAAAACGCATTTCTCAATCTCTAGTACACATTTGATTTTGGAATCGGACCACTGGTCTTTCAGCTCAGATTACCGGGTCACTGATTTTTAATACTTCTAGCTGGGGGAACTTACAGAGCAGCCCTGGGTATTTTGCATAAGGGCATGTTTTTGTGCATCGCTTCATTAGTGTGGCTTGGCATGTGGTATGTAATTCCCAGGTGCCTGTTGTTAATTTAGAGAACGGACAAAATGCTCTCATTAATGTGCTTATTGGTTGACAATTGATGCAGAACTGTCTTTAAACGATTTCATATTACACGCAATCGGTTTGTATTCTAATAAGAAATTGTCTCTCTCCATATGTTGCACTGACTTCTTTCTTTTATTGCAATTGTTCTCTTATTTCATAATAGCTGCAAATATTCATTCAAAGTTCAGAATAAAATCCTTACATGTATTCTCAGCGGATAAGTGTCTTGTTACAGGTGAATAGAAAAGAACTAAATAAATGCTATATTTCCATTTACCTCCTCTTACTTCTTCGTAATGAACACCGTAATATTCTTTGGAAGCTTGAATTTCAAGTCAGTGGCCCCTTTGGTGCGCTTAATCCATATGAATAGGGTTCATCTTCTGAATAATAATTGTAATCATAAATTGTGCGATTTTCTCTGGTATATGGGCAAGAAGCAGGGTATGATGGTGAAACTTTATATCTCAAAGACTTAGTGGATTTGAGAATACAGCTTTAAAGAAGAACATTAGATGGCAGGAGGCAGTGTATTGTAGATTGAGAAATGACACCATAAGGAATATAACGGAAGTTTCTTATGTAGATGATATTTATGGCTAGGATATATCCTTTCACGACCCAGGAGGATAGGATTTGATAGTGTCAGCCGGGGTCCTGCGGGCACAAGAGGAGATGGACGACTAAAAGTTCTGCTTAGAGGAGATTTGTGGAAGACACTGACTCACCTTTGTGTGCACGGTGTGAGAGTAGTGCAGGTTTGATATTTTGTTCCTTTGGGCATGACTCTCTCTCTCTCTCTCTCTCTCTCTCTCTCTCTCTCTCTCTCTCTCTCTCTCTCTGAACAGAGTATAGGCTCATTTAGGTTTATATATTTTCTGTTTCAGTTCATTTATGTAATGATTCATTTTGATTTTCTGTCCGAAACTGACATGATATGTTAATTTTCTTTTCGAAACTGACATGATATTTTAATTCTCTTTCCGAAACTGACATGATATTTTAATTTTCTTTCCGAAACTGACATGGTATTTTAATTTTCTCCCCGAAACTGACATGATATTTTACTTTTCTTCCCGAAACTGACATATTTTAATTTTCTTCCGAAGCTGACATGATATCTTAAATTTCTTTCCGAGACTGACATGATATTTTCATTTTCTTTCCGAAGCTGACGTGATATTTTAATTCGTTTTCCGGATCTGTCATGATATTTTAATTTTCTTTCCGAAACTGACATGGTATTTTAATTTACTCTCCGAAACTGACACATTTTAATTTTTTTCCCGAAACTAACATGATGTTTTAATTTCTTCCGAAACTGACATGATATTTTAATTTTCTTTCAGAAACTGACATGATATTTTAATTGTCTTTCCGAAACTGACGTGATATTCTAATTTTCTTTCCGAAACTGACATGATATTTTAATTTTATTCCCGAAACTTACATGACATTCTAATTTTCTTTCCGAAACTGACATGATATTTTAATTTTATTCCCGAAACTTACATGACATTCTAATTTTCTTTCCGAAACTGACTTGGCATTTTAATATTCTCCTCAGCGAGCTGTTTCTTAATACTTTCCCATTTTCGGAACAGAGTTCGAGATGGCGCAATCTCGGTTTTGAAACGCACACTTGCGATTTCCGAAATTCGAAAATAAAATCTCGAATTTCCCTCCCACTCCTACTAGGCTTCCAAAACAGATATATTAATTTTGTAATGCCCGCAAAATATGAGAAGCCAGTTTATTGACTCCAGAAGTGAACTAATATTGCTTTCGCAGTGGAAGCAATATTAGTGCACACTCACTAATATTGCTTTAATTAAAGGGACAGTTCGGATTTTCCCTGTTCTGATATAGTGTTGAACCCCTTTAAAATATGTTTTCATATTTGCCTATTTATACGGTATTTTATCCCCGTAGGGGGTTAGTCCGTCAGTGCACCTCATGTGGTGCACTGTAGGCATTACTTAAGGTTCTTCGCAGCGTCCTTTCTGCCCCTAGCTGCAACCCCTTTCGTTCCTTTTACTATACCTCCTTTTATATTCACTTTCTTCCATCTTACTTTTCATAGTGCAACTGCGAGGCCCTCCTCCTGTTACACCTTTGACTGTCAGTTTCCGTTTCAGCGCTGAATGACCTCATGGGTCCCTGTGCTTGGTCTTTGGCCTTAATTCTAGATTCAATTCAATACAGTGTTTTATCTGTCTAAATTTTTCTCTGCTAAAAGTGTGATTATTCCGCTTCTACAATAATGTACTGATGTTTATATCTATCTATATATTTTGCTAATTTATGTTTACTTTCTGATCAAGCAGGTTTTGTTTCATACACCTTTGGAAGACAACATCTGTTAGATGCAAAAATTTTTTTTTTTTTTTTTTCTCTCTCTCTCTCTCTATCTCTCTCTCTCTCTCTCTCTCTCTCTCTCTCTCTCTCTCTTACACACAGACACAGACACACATAAATATGTAATACGTTCTTTCTCTCTGTCTCACAGCACAGACACACACACAAATATTCTCTCTCTCTCTCTCTCTCTCTCTCTCTCTCTCTCTCTCTCTCTCTCTCTCTCTCTCTGAGTCTCGTCTCCCGAAGGCATCTTTTAACTGACGGGGAATTCATTCCTCCGACATCATAAAAGTCATGGGCGACCAGTCAAAGCAAATATTGCATACGCAGTTAATTAGGTATAATGACTTCTTTCGTCAGGGCTGATTGTACAGAATTGTCAATTCAATGGAGTTCATTCTGTTTGAACTTTTTTTTTTTTTTTTTTTATCTGTGCTCTAGTTTGGTTGAATTTGGCACACGCTGATTTGCGCTTTGATAATCTGCGTGTTTGTGTGTGTGTGTGTTTTTTTGGGGGAAGGGAGTTTTTTATTTTTTGCTCCAGGCTGCCACGCTAATATGCGATTAGATAGTTGTCACGTTTATGTGTGTTTTTTTTATTGCAAATCTGCCACGCTGATTTGCGCTTTGATAATCTGTGTTTGTGTGTGTTTTTTTGTTTTTTTGAGAGAAGAAAGGAGGGGATTTTTTTCTTTTTTGCTCAAGGCTCCTTTGATGACGATTTTGTGGTAGAGGTTGAAAAGTGTGCGAGTTTTTTATTTTTGTTTTGTTAATCCGGCACGCTGATTTGCGATTTGATAATCTGAGTGTTGTGTTTTTTTTTGGGGGAGAAGTGATTTACTTTTGCTCCGGGCTGCATTGATGACGCTTTCCGAAAGAGATTGAAAACTATGTGTTTGTGTTTTTTTTTTTTTTTTTTTTTTTTTATCTGGAACGCGATTTGCGCTTTGATAATTGGCATGGTTGTGTGTCTGAGTGTTTTTTTTTTTTGCGTGTATGTGTGTATGTTTTGTTGTTGTCAATCTTTCACGCTTATTTAGTGTCTGTGTGTGTCTATCTGCGTGTTTTTTTTATTTATAAATCAGGCACACTCATTTGCACTTTGATAATCGGCGTGTTTGTGAGTGTTTTTTTCTGTATTTTTTTGAGGAAGGGAGTTTTTTTTTTTTTTTCCATTTGCTCCAGGTTGTGTTAATGACGGTTTTGCGATAGAGACTGAAAAGTTTTTTTTTTTTTCGCAAATCAGCACATGATTAATTAATATCCATGTTTCGGTATGTAAGGAATGAAAGATCAATGAAGTTTTTTTCTCATGAACTTTTTCCTCTGGTATTGAATCATTAAAAATTCTCTCTCTCTCTCTCTCTCTCTCTCTCTCTCTCTCTCTCTCTCTCTCTCTCTCTCTCTCACAGGACCAGCGATAGGTGGGAAATTAAAGCTAAAATGTAATTACGTCGTTTTTTTTTATTAATTCTTGCCCTCTGTTCATTCAGCCTGTCTGCTATTTATGTATACGCGTACTGTATGGGTGTGTGTGTGTACGTTATATATATATATATATATATATATATATATATATATATATATATATATATATATATATATATACTGTATATATATATGCATATATAATATATATATATATATATATATATATATATATATATATATCTCTCTCTCTCTCTCTCTCTCTCTCTCTCTCTCTCTCTCTCTCTCTCTCTCTCTCTCTATCTTATATCTCTATCTCTTATATATATATATATATATATATATATATATATATATATATATATATATATATATATATATATATATATATATATATATGTATACTGTGTATGACCAATGGATTACCATTCTTCATCCATACACATTAGAATATATTAATGTCTCTTAGATTTAATATTAATCGACTTCACGATTAAGGAATGCTACAAATTTCTAAGAGAATTGAACGGCATAAGCTTAGGTTAAACCTCACTTATTTCGTCATTCATGTAAAATTATACTCTCCCAAACACTATTCCACAGACACGTCTCCCTCCTGTTAGGCAGGGTCAGACCATGGGGTCAAACGGGGTCAAACAATGTCTCCCCCGTAAGGATGACATTTGAAAGAGCTGCGGAAGAATATGGTGACTCATCTTCATATCTCTGCGACTGTCATGAATAATGGAAGACTTGTGTTATTCTCGTGTTATTCTCAACCCTTGTCCACACACACACACACACACACATATATATATATATATATATATATATATATATATATATATATATATATTATGAAGTAATCAGAAATAATCAATTACGCAATTACGTGTGGAACAGAAATGAATTTCTGACTCATCAGGATCGAACCCAGGTCTTCCAGTTGAGAGGCCTGACCGCTGCCACTTGTGTTGTTTGGCTGGCAGTCTTTCAGTTGGTCTCGATCCTTTCAGTTGAAAGACCTGGGTTCGATCCTGATGCGAGTCAGAAATTTATATGTATATATATATATATATATATATATATATATATATATATGTATATATATATATTCAATAAACCGACTGCATGCATCCCAGTCGGTATAAGAAATTATTCTTTATTTCTCGATCCCATAACACATGACCATAAACCTTAATTACTTACTAGGGATACAGTAAGAGAAATGGCCTTTTTCTAGATTTGATTTGACGCAGCTGAAACGAAACAAAATGTCAAACTTTCCTCAATCATACAAAATATTTTTTTTATGCGGTAATGAAAAAATCTAAATTTTCCTGAGTATGCGAAATATTTTTTTATAAAAAAAAACTGAAATTTTCCTAATTATGCAAAATGTTTAAAAAAGAAATTGAAATTTTCCCTAATTATGCAATATATTTTTTTATGGCTTTCAGACAGTCAACCTCAAATTAATGCACGTGGAATTATTTATATTGCAATTTGTTTGAGGTGACCGCCCGCCGATTTAGAAAGACTGAACGTAAAGAAATCTTATTACGAGGATTTGCTCGGTAATGGGAATATGCAGTTTTTTTTTTTTGCTTAAAGCTATCAGTCTTAAACAAAATAACTTCTTTAATATGTGTATATATATATATATATATATATATATATATATATATATATATATATATATATATATATATTATAAATGTGTATCTTGAAGTGTTCACCCGTGTGGATGAAACCTCTGGTGTTACCGGATGAATTAAAAGCCCCAACACATACGCAAGATGTTTGACCACTATGATGACCCCGAAAGGTCTGGCTCTCTCCCCCCCATCCCCATCGCCTCTCTCACTCTCTCATTCAGGGAAAGGGGGGGCGTTGAGGATATCCCCTCCAAATCTTTTCGTATTCTCTTTTCCAGGAGACGTTATTGGTTTCAACGAGGCTTCCAGAAAGTTGTATATCGATCTCAGTACTCGTTTAGGGCCCCGGAACTCTCTCTCTCTCTCTCTCTCTCTCTCTCTCTCTTCGGAATCCTCCTCTCGCGCACAGGAGATTGGATTCTGATGGTGGTAGGAGGAATGATGATTAAGGAGTGTTCCCTTTTTCCCTCTTGATTTTTATCGGTGCAGGTAGGGGGATGCGGTTGACTTCTCCTCCCCCCCCTCCCACACCTCCCCCTCCCCCTCCTACTGTCCAGCTCCTCGAGTGAAGGACTCTTCTTCTTACGACTTCTTATGAAAGACCTTATCTTGTCCTTTTTATTACAAGTGGGTTTTAGTTTTTCGTATGAATGTCTCTCTCGGCGGTTGAATCAGTATGTTATCGAACGTATTGGCAAGATAAAATTTTTTGGGGGGTGTACCGTAGTGTGTCTTTTACAGTTTGGGTGTTTGTGTAAACACACACACACACACACATACACACATACATACACAGATCCGTGCCCAGAGACCTTAAAAAAAAATAACTCGGGCCAGGAACACAGGTGGCAAAATTGGGCATGACAGATCATGAGTTCCATCATCTCCTCGGCATCCTATTTGGAACTGCTGCTGCAAGAAGTAATTTGTCGCAGCTGTTGAGATTTGGGGGGAAAAACGCTACGAAATCTCGTTATTCTGTGCCTGATGTTATTTTATTTTAACAGTTGAATCCTTTGGACGCATCGGGAAGGAGTTTTCAAGAATATTAAACATTTGCAATAGGAAATTTAATGTTTCCACTGTGCATCTTTTTAGTTTTCTGTAAAAAGACTATTTTGCCGGCTTTGTCTGTCCGTCTGCACATTTTTCTGTCCGCCCTCAGATCTTAAAAACTACTGAGGCTAGAGGGCTGCAAATTGGTATGCTGGTCATCCACCCTTCCGTCATCAGACACACCAAATTGCAGCCCTCTAGCTTCAGTAGTTTTTATTTTATTTAAGGTTAAATTTAGCCATAATGCGTGCGTCTGGCAACGATATACGCCAGGCCACCACGGCCGGCTGACAGTTTCTTGGGCCACGCCTCATACGGCATTATACCGAGACCACCGAAAGATAGATCTGTTTTCGGTGGTCTTGATTATACGCTGTGCAGAAAACTTGATTCTTCAGCGCATTTTTTACTTGTTAAAAACAAGTCTGGACAACTTGAAAGTAGCAAGCAGTTTAAATTGAGATATTATACAATGGTTGGGTGTGAGATATAAAGATAGTCGGACAGAAAGGCAAACAGTTAGACGGAGAGAGAGAGAGAGAAAGAGAGATTGTCAGAAAATGCTTTTCAGTCAGACAGAAAGGTAAAAAGTGAGAGAGAGAGAGAGAGAGAGAGAGAGAGAGAGAGAGAGAGAGAGAGAGAGAGAGAGAGAGAGAGAGAGAGAGAGAGAGAGAGAGGGGGAGAAAAGAGATTGTCAGAAAATTGTCAGAAAATATGTTAAAACAGATAGTCCACTCCAGTCTACGTGTCAGAAAGTTATGTTCTTTGAGGTTAGTCTTCCTATGGCAAAGCAGAGAGAGAGAGAAAGGGGGTTAATTTATTGAAAGAAATAGTCAAAAGGGCGGTCGTTGAGTAGGATTAGACGGTTAGGAAGGCGTTTGGTTAGCAGGACCTGCGACAGATCAAGTCCTGAGCTAGGGCGCCCTTATATGACCAAGGTTTAACCGAAGACCACCTGCTGCTTATCGCACCTTTTGGAAGCCATATTGGATAATCAGATGATCTAGACTAGAGAGTGAACATTTAGGGATAAGTTCAGTGATATGCTGCAGCAGACGGCATTTTAGAATTGTCTAAAACTGGTTGTGCTTCCAACCGTGTATGGATTGTGAATTAGAAATCTTGCCATCAAAGTCAAACGACAAAAAGGAACTCTGAGAGAACAATCAGGTTGAATCAGTATCCAGAGAGTTTGTTTAAAATGTCTTAGACTTTCAAGCAGGTTGAATCAATATCCAGAGAGTTTGTTTAAAATGTCTTAGACTTTCAGATATGGCATGGTTGTTGATTACATCCCTATTTTGTTCCATGTAACTCTACAAGGGAAATACGTGATAGTCTCAATTGTAGATGCTTCTTTTCACAGTATGTCAAAGTTCTGCAATTACTGTATTTCGAATTTGTAGAAGAGATTGCTCTCTCTCTCGGGATCTTTAGATTTATTCTCATTTTATCTTTTTGTGAATCTCTGTTTCTCTCTCTCTCTCTCTCTCCTGAATAAAACAATTGCTATCTAATCTGGTCAGAAGGTCAGGAAAAGGAGAAAGACTGAATTGAACGTATGTAACGCTAAGAATTTTTCTGTGCGAGATGACTTGTGTTAGTTTTTTTCCGTCGTAAAGTTTTTCTTTAATCCCCAGGCTTTATTTGCTTGAGAGAGAGAGAGAGAGAGAGAGAGAGAGAGAGAGAGAGAGAGAGAGAGAGAGAGAGAGAATGGACATGACAGGCTCAGAGAGGATTTTCTAAACGGGTATGCTCTCCACTGACAGAATGGCCATTGGCTTATCTGGGACAAATAGATTCTTGTATTTATTTCAGTTATCGAAGGGTCTATAGTATTTGCTGAAAGAATAAAATAGTTACGTCAGTTTTTCATAAGTTATAACAGATCTCTTTCACATTCACAATTGATCCTAGGTCCCATTTTCCTGTAAATGTGCCTCGGTGCATCGAACTTCTCCAGGTCCAGAGGTCCTTTATTCCTCACACCGTTGGACTGTGGAACAGACTCCCTACTGAGGATTCCGTGCAATTGGAACTTCAGAAGTTCAAACGAAGATGCAATGCATTAATACCCTAATACAATTGGCTTTGTATTGCAATTACATTTTGTTTACATTTATTTTATTTTTAATTTTGTTTTTTTAATAAGTGACTTCTTTCTGTATTTCCCATTACCTTCTGTTACTTCTTTCTAATGAACACCGTATTCTCTGGAAGCTTGAATTTCAAATCAGTGACCCCTTTGGTGGGCTTATCCATATGTATAGGGTTCATCTTCTGAATCATAATCATAATAATAATAGTTGAGAGTTATTCATCATTTTTCGCGTCATTCTGTTGTCGGATTCTGTTAACTTATCAGAGGAGATTTCGTATCTCGTCGTGATATGAATAAATTAAAGAAATCCAATTAACTATCTACAAAGGAAAACTGGGTTTCAGTCCATGCATGATTTAGTCGATAAGGAAAATTTACAAAATACCTTGCGCAAAGTGAAAATGAAAACTAGAGACTCTTTCTCCTTCCTCCATCTCTTCTTCCTCCTCCTCTTCCTCTTCCCCTTCCTCTTCGTCTTTCTTTTCTTCTTCTTCTTCCTCATCCTTTTCCTACTTCTCCTCCTCCTTCTCCTCCTCTTTCTCCTACTCCTCTTACTCTTCTTCTTCCTTTTCTTATTCCTCCTCCTCCTCCTCCTCCTCCTCCTCCTCCTTTTCTTCTTTTGCCTCCTCCTTTTCCTCCTCCTCCTCCTCCTCATTTTATCATAAAAAAAAATCCATGCTATGAACGTTTTTATAAAATACTACATTCGATAATATGAAGTTTAGCTTCTATTTTTTTTTTTCCCCGAAGGATTAAATTTATTTTACACAGAAATGTCGAGTATCTCTCTCTCTCTCTCTCTCTCTCTCTCTCTCTCTCTCTCTCTCTCTCTCTCTCCGGTCTTTATTGATTTGAAGCCAAAGAGACCAAATCAGTTTCAACTTGGGTAGCAACTTTCCCGGAAAATCTCGCAGGTTCGTAAACCTCTCGTCTTGTGTTGGTCCGATACGATTCTTTAGAACACTTTGTTGATGTTTCAAATTTGTCATTAAGTGTCACATCGAACTAGGGTGTGTGTGTGTGTGTGTGTGTGTGTGTGTTACGTTCACCTCCCCACTTTTTAATTTTCTGAAAAGGAAACTATTGTGCCTGCTTTGTCTGTCCGTCCGCGCTTGTTTCTGTCTGCACTTTTTCTGTCCGCCATCAGATCTTAAAAACTACTGAAACTAGAGTGCTGCAAATTGGTATGTCGATCATCCACCCTCCAGTCATCAAACATAGCAAATTGCAGCCCTCTAGCCTCTGTAGTTTTTATTTTATTGAAAGTTTAAGTTAGCCATAATCGTGCTTCTGGCAACGATATAGGCCAGGCCACCACCAGGCCGCGGTTAAAGTTTCATGGGCCGCGGTTCATACAGCATTATACCGAGACCACCGAAAGATGGATCTATTTTCGGTGGCCTTGATTATACGCTGTACAGAAAACTCGATTGCGCTGAAGAAACTTCGGCGCATTTTTTTTTTTTTTTTTTAAGTAATTAGTTCTTGAAGGAAGTCTGTTGAATGTGATACCTGTACGGTATGACAACAACACGAGCAGTAATATAGGAAGATGCCGCATACGATTTGGGGTGGACCACCCAAGTTGTTTCTCTGGTAATGGAATTCGTCAAACCAGTTTTGTTTCGTCAGTGCCAGATAGAGGCCTTCCATATTGTAGGAAATGTACGTGATTAATATTCAGCTCTCTCTCAAGGATCGACGGAATGATATGGGCACGTGAAGATGATTTGCCCCCCCTCCCCCTCTCTCTTGATTCTCTCTCTCTCTCTCTCTCTAAAAAAAAAAGGTGAGGATCAAAATTTTGTTGAGCAGTTTTTAGTATTTTGAAATTTCTGGTGTTCTTTTCGATAATCTCTCTCTCTCTCTCTCTCTCTCTCAAAAAAAAAAAAAAAAAAAAAATATGGTGAATGTCAAAATTTTATTGAGCAGTTATTAGTATTTTGAAATTCCTGGTATTCTTTTCTCTCTCTCTCTCTCTCTCTCTCTCTCTCTCTCTCTCTCTCTCTCAATTTTATTGAGAACGTTTTACCATCTTGAAAATGAATTCAAGTTTGAATAAATAAAAAGCAGTTATCATCAATCTGCTGTACCAGTGATTACTTTTTCTAATAAATTCTCTGCAGAGTTTTTTTTTTTTTTTTTTTACCAATTTCACTTCTTTCTTTATCAGAGCGTCAATCCTTTTATTCTCCTCCTCCTCCTCCTCCTCCTCCTCCTCCCTTCGATGCTTCTTTACAGAAAGAGAAAATTAAGAGGCTTTGGAGGGACACAGCGCACTGGAACAAAACCGCCTTGTCTCATCAATCATGTATTCAACACTCGAAGACTGGGTTACTGCCGCCATGAAGCTCACTAGTACATGATTTTGGTCTCTCTCTCTCTCTCTCTCTCTCTCTCTCTCTCTCTCTCTCTAGGTGCTTTTCTCTCTCTGACTGGGTACTATTTTCTCTCTCTCTGACATCTCTCTCTCTCTCTCTCTCTCTCTCTCTCTCTCTCTCTCTCGTAGGTACCATTTCTCTCTGGGTACTCTCTCTCTCTCTCTCTCTCTCGGTTACTTCTCTCTCTTTTTCTCTCTGACGTGGTTCTCTCTCACTCTCGTGGTTCTCTCTCTCGTGGTTACACCAACAGTCGTAGTTATTTTGCCCATCGTTAAAGTAACGATGCATTCAAATTTCGCTGACTTTTCTGTTTGATTAAAAGGAGACAAAATGGCTAAAGAAAAACAAATGAATTAAAAATTCTAGAAATTTCATCGGGGTTATTTTTTAATAATTACCATGACGAACGAGTGATGATTTTATATATTTATTTATTTAATTATTGATTGATTGGTTTATATAATTATGTATATCTTTTTAGTGAAGGGAGGAAAAACGGTTCCTTTGGAATTGTCGAAATCTTAGGAACGTTTTCCTTCTTTGTTCTCCATCGACTGTAGTGGCACTAATTGCCTTTCATCTTGTGGGTTTCGGTCAGAAGGAGAATTCCAATTAGTGCTTTAATTTAATAGACTTTAATTTGATAGAGGCTCGGTTTTTTTTCTTCAAGTCCCGGAATGCATTCAAGGCGGCCGGGAAATATTTTATCCTCATCGGAGCCGCATTTCGGGTGGGATTCAAGTTCCGTGAGGGAATGGAATGGATGGGGAAGAATCTCTCTCTCTCTCTCTCTCTCTCTCTCTCTCTCTCTCTCTCTCTCTTCTGACGTGGTTAATCTCTGTCTCTCTCTTGTGACGTGACGTAGTTAATCTCTCTCTCTCTCTCTCTCTCTCTCTCTCTCTCTTCTGACGTGGTTAATCTCTCTCTCTCTCTCTCTCTCTCTCTCTCTCTCTCTCTCTCTCTCTTCTGACATTGGTTAATCTCTCTCTCTCTCTTCTCTCTCTTTCTCTCTCTCTCTCTCTCTCTGGTATCTCTATCTCTCTCTCTCTTTTCTGACGTGGTTAATCTGTCTCTCTCTTTCTCTCTGGTTCTCTCTCTCTTTTCTGATGTGATTAATCTCTCTCTCTCTCTGCAACTCTCTCGAAGATGGAGTGATTTACCACGTACAGTTCACTTGTATTTTTATCTATTTTATCTATTTTTTATTTATTTATTTATTTATTTGTTAATTTATGTTTTATTTTTTAATAAGCGATCTCTTCTTTCTGTATTTCTTCTTCTGTTACTTCTTTCTAATGAACACCAAATTCTTTGGAAGCTTGAATTTCATGTCAGTGGCCCCTGTGGTGGGCTTGTTCCATATGAATAAGGTTCATCTTCTGAATAATAATAATAATAATAATAATAATAATAATAATAATAATAATAATAATAAATTTATATTTTATATTTATATTTTATATTATATTATATTATTATTATTATTATTATTATTATTATTATTATTATTATTATTCAGATGATGAACCCTATTCATATGGAACAAGCCCACAGCAGGGGCCACTGACTTGAAATTCAAGCTTCCAAAGGATATTAAAAGATCGCTTGTGGAAAGAGAAAAATAAATTGATAAATAAAAAAAATGCAAGTAAATTGATATATGTAATTTATCTATTTAGAAATGAATAAGAAAGACAATTTTTGATGACACACAAGTCTGCTGCAGGCTCCGGCTGAGTCCCAAAGCGTACAGCGTTGGAACCATGTACGGCACACAATGTAAGCCTCGTATACACAATTCAAGAGTTCGTTATTCACCATGTACGTACGTCAAGGGACTTAGTTTGTTAGTTCGTGCGCTCTTCCAAATACGTGCAGCATGAATCATCGTCCTCCGTGCGCTGACATGCCCTATTTTATGGGCTGGTCGGGTTAGGCAATGTTTAAAGGTCTTTGCTAAATTTTGTTTCTCTTTTTATGATTTCTGTTGCTTTGTTTATTTTTTTATGCGGATTTGACTGGCTTTGTTTATTTTTCCTCTTTAGCTTGCTTAACTCTTGTGGACTTTAACTGGCTTTGTTTATATTTCTCGTTTGCGGACTTTAACTTGCTGTGTTTATTTTTTTCTTTTGCGTATTTGACGTGCGTTGTTTATTTTTCTCTTTTTTGCGTAACTTTGTGGACTTTAACTGGCTTTGTTTATATTTCTCGTTTGCGGACTTTAATTTGATTTGTTTATTTTTTTATCTTTTGCGTATTTGACGTGCGTTGTTTATTTTTCACTTTTGCTTACTTAACTCTTGTGAACTTTAACTGGCTTTGTTTATATTTCTCGTTTGCGGACTTTAACTTGCTTTGTTTATTTTTCCTTTGGCGGACTTGACTTGATTTGTTTATTTTTTCTGCTGCGGACTTAACTTGCTTTGTATATTTTCTCTTTCGCGGATTTTAACTTACATAATATTCTCTTTGGCGGATTTTACCTTGCTTTGTTTATTTTTCCTTGGGGGGTCTTAATTTGGTCTTGTTTATTTTTCCCTTGCGGACTTAACGTG
>NC_089792.1:2242487-2299987 GCF_040412425.1 Macrobrachium rosenbergii | reverse complement strand
TTGAGTTCATTTCTCCTAAGGTCAGTCCCTTTCACCTAAGTTCAGTTCCTTTCACCAAAGTTCAGTTCATTTCACCTGTGTTCAGTTCATGCTTTGACCCAAGATCAGTCCTTTTCAAAACACTACGATCCATGCTTTCCTCTAAGTAGTTAATTTCACCTAAGTTCAGTTCATGCTTTCACCTAAGTTCAGTCCATTTCAAAACACTATGGTCCATGCTTTCTCTTAAGTTCATTTCACCTATGGTCAGTTCATTCTTTCGCCTAAGTTAAGTTTCCTTTCTCTTTTTTTAACCTCATCATTGTATATTTGTATTCGCAAAGAATTCAAGTCCTCGTGAAGGAACATTGGCACGACGATCCTCGACTATTCCCGACGATCCTCCAATATTCTCGACGATTCTGGAAGATCGTCGAAGATCCTCGACCATTCTCGACGATTCTCGAATATTCTCCACGATCCCTCATACTTTCAAATGTTGGGCTTCCATAGACGCTCCCTTTTTTTTACCTTTCAAACTTATTTTTTTTACCTTTCAAACATCGTGACCTTAATTTTTTTCTCATTTTTTTTTTTGAGCACAATTTCGAGTTTTCACTTGCCACTTCAACCATCTTGACGTTAATTTTGTTTATGTATGTGTATATTTCAGTCTATATATATAGCACAATTTATAGTTTTCATATGCCACTTTAACATACATACATATATACGATATATACATACATACATACATACATATATATATATATATATATATATATATACGCATACATACATACATACATATACATACATACATACATACACACACACACACACGTAAATCCTTCGATCAACCAGAACTCGATTTAGGTTTGATTGTCACGCCTTAGGGAGCAAATATCCTTTCCCAGCTTGAGTTATGATGCCGTAAACCTCACAGAACGTTGGTGGTCAGGAATCCACAGCTTAGTAAAGATCGTACTGGAGATGAAAGCGATTCCCGATTCCAGATTTATATACAGTTCCTTATACGGTTCCTTTGATCAACGCGACTAGTGCCACATGTCATCCATGAATTTTCGGGTTTGGGAGCCAAAGGGAGTAGCGGAAATCCTTTGCTGTCGTCGGATGTTTTTCCTTTTCGAGATACTAAAAGGCAACGCCAAGAGAGACAAGGTTTGCCCAAATGGGTGGAGTCGCCTCCCATCTGGGGTAACCACGTAGGCGATGACGTATCTTAGAGGTATACCTGCTCGTTACGGCAATTCACCTACTAACGCAATAAGGTGGACAAAACTCCGCGTACATTGGGGGATTTGGGGGAAGTGAACAGACCCTCTCTTTCTGTTGGCCTTGCTAAAAGGTATTATCTCTGTATTCTCTTTTTTCCATTTGGCTTTCCTCAACCCTCTCCTAACAATTGATTCATAGTGCAACTGCTTTGAGGTTTTCCTCCTTTTACACCTTTCAAAACTTTTTACTGTCAATTTCCGTTTCAGCGCTGAATAACCTCAACATAGGTACCAGCGCTTGGATTTCGCCTAAATTCTGTATTCTGTTCTCTATTCTTTGTTAGAATTACAACTGGAGTAAATATTTGATGTTTACTAATGGGAGAGATGAAAAGTTTGTTATCAAAATGCAATTGGTGTAGCAACTAGTATCTTATTTCTTTAATATTATTTAAATGTCAGTCAGTGGACGTTTTTTGACAGGTAGCGAACGTACCTTTAATAAAGACCGGTTGTATGTGAATAATAATTATGATAATATAACTGAAAATAGGTGTGATTTTGTTCCTAAGGAGCAGCGTCACAGAAATGATTATGCTTGGAAAATGGTGGCGCTGGTTTAATGCGAAATAGGCTAGTTATTTTAATGGAAGGTTATGGTGACGATACAATGTATATATATATATATATATATATATATATATATATATATATACCATTCTGTTCATTATATATATGTGCACTGTAGGCATTACTTAGGCTCTTAGCAGAGTCCCTTCGGACCCTAGCTGCAACCCCTTTCATTTATCTTACTGTACCTTCGTTCATATTCTCTTTCTTCCATGTTATTTTCCACCCTCTCATAACAGTTGTTTCACAGTGCAACTGCCAGATTTTCCTCCTGTTACATCTGTTAAAGCTTCCTTTATTCTCAATTTCCCTTTTGAATGGCCTCGTAGGTCCCAGCGCTTGGCAGTTGGCTTGAATTTTATATACGTCAGTTCTGATGTAATTTATGCGTAAGACTGTTGTCTGAAACATTTACGACAGCATAAAATTCTTTTGAAACCTGATGAGCTTAAATAAGACATTCAACCATTTCCTCTTTGCAACTTTAAAATATCAGATTTAAAACTTTTTTTTTTTTTTCTTTCTTAGTTTCTAGTTGCAAGATCTTGGCCTTTCGACGTCATCCATTTTTGAGAGAGTTCCGTTCTCTGTGAACCTAGAACTAAAATCGATTCCATGAACAAAGACGATTGAACAGATAAAAAAAGCGCAGTCGGTTCTTCTGACGTAACTTGTCTTTGTATCTGAACAGACATTGTACAAAATTAATATAAGAGACCTTGGTTCATTTTTTTTTATGTTGGGAGAGTTGGGAGTTCAGGAATATTTTTTCAATAGAAGTTTTGAATTTCAAATTAGTGGCCTTTGTTGGCTTGTTCCCTGTGAGTTAGGGTAATGTTCAGAATAATAATAATAATAATAATAATAATAATAATAATAATAATAATAATAATAATAATAATAATAATAATAATAATAATAAAGATGCCAGAATGAGCGAGGAAGGCAGCTTGAATTTCAAGTCAATGGCCCCTGCTGTTGTTCTTGTTCATCTTCTGAATAATAATAATAATAATAATAATAATAATAATAATAATCCTCTAATAATAATAATAATAATAATAATATGATGATGATAATGAAGAACACCGTTCAGATGTTCGAAAGTGTTTGTTTTTATCTTTTACATAGTAATACAATTTACTATACATTTGTGGATGTTTCATACACAACTATTTTTCACGAGATTATAAATTTCTTAGCAATAATAATAATAATAATAATAATAATAATAATAATAATAATAATAATAATAATAACGAGGGAATGTCATTGGCATGACAAAATTGCATTTGCAGGATGGAAAATGATTCTCGACGTATAACTGTCTTTGATTGCATCCTAATGAATGATTTTTCTCTTCCAGGTGAGTGCTGACGTATTTTTGTAACCTGCGCTGAGTTCCGTTTTTCTCTCGCGTCTTGGTAAGTTATTTCATTGTAATTTTATAAAAACGAAAACTACGGATATTGATTTTAGTGTTGAAAAGGTGTTGTTGAATACTGACAAGGAGGTACAATATCGGAGTTGATGCAAGAATGGAATATTGGAAATGATAGCAAAGTCATCGCACGAAAGGTTAATAATTCAGGTTCGATGCAAAAGTCGTGTTTTGGAATAAGTTATAATGGTAACGAGTATTTAATTTAAAATTACAGGTGGGGATAAGTGCTCTAAATGTTGTGTGTATTATGAAACCATTAAAAATTCTCCGAAGTTTCTTCGGCGCAATCGAGTTTTCTATACATTGTATAATCAAGGCCACTGAAAATAGATCTATCTTTCCGTGGTCTCGGTATAATGCTGAATGAGCCGCGGCCCATGAAACTTTAACCAAGGCCCGGTGGTGGCCTGTCCTATATAGTCGCCAGAAGCACGATTATGGAGAAACTTTAACCTTAAATAAAATAAAAGCTACTGAGGTTAGATGGTTGCAATTTGGTATTTTTGACGATTGGTGGGTGGATGATCAAAATGCCAATTTGCAGCCCTGTAGCCTCAGTGGTTTTCAAAATCTGAGGGCTGTCAGAAAAAGTGCAGGCAGACGGACAAAGCCGGCACAATAGTTTTCTTTTCAGAAAACTAAAAGTCAGGTGAGCGCCAGTTCAGAAAAGTCTTGCTCGCAATTTCGAGGAAATTACGGTTGCAGGAAACAGATCGGTTAACTAATCAGTACAAAACTGTTAAAAGAGACAACATTTTTATTTTTATGTAAAATAAAACTATCGAGATGGCTTTTGTCTGTCCGTCCGCACTTTTTCTGTCCGCCCTCAGATCTTAAAAACTACTGAGGCTGGAGGGCTGCAAATTGGTATGTTGATCCTCCACCTCCAATCATCAAACATACCAAAATCAGTAGTTTTTATTTTATTTAAGGTTAAATTTAGCCATAATCGTACGTCTGGCAGCCCTATATGACAGGCCACCCCGAGCCGTGACTGAAAGCTTCATAGGCCGCGGCTCATACAGCATTATACCGAGACCATCAAAAGATAGATCTATTTCCGGTTTCCTTGATTATACGCTGCAGCGGCTGAATAGAAAACTCGATTGAGCCGAAGGAACTTCGCTGCGTTTTTTACTTGTTGGTATCAGCAGGAAGAATCCTACGTAGACCAAAAAGTTAATTGTTCCAGAAGTTGACGTATATGATGACGTTGGAGAAGTAATTGTGGTTATAACATTTTTATGATAATTTATTTTTTTCATGAAAAAGATTTAACAACTGCAGCGTGGTTTTGAGTATGTGGAGCGGACTTTGGATTCCTGGTAAAAACTTTGAATTTAGTAGTATGAGAAATGTTATAATATATATATATATATATATATATATATATATATATATATATATATATATATATATATATATATATATATATATATATATATATATATATATATATATATATATATATTATATATTATATATTTATGTTATGTATTTATATATAAATAAATGTATATTTATATAATTATAAATAAATGTAAATTGTATACATAAAATACATATATATATATATATATATATATATATATATATATATATATATATATATATATATATATATATATATATATATATATATATATATATATATTACATAGTAAATGTAACAAGGAACTTGGAATTTCAGACATACACTCCACGAGGGAAAATTCTTAATAAAAAAAAAACTGGGGGAGAAGAGTAGCGCGGAAAACCCCAGAAAGAATTCCCAAGAGTCATTGGAATGCGATGAAAAACCATTACTAAACGAAGCGGAAATTGCAGTGGAGCAGGCCATTTTAGGGGGACCCTCACTTGAGGGGAAAAACTAGGAAGGAATAATCTACAACATATGAAGGTTTGAAGTTGATGTCTGCAAGGGAATTGGAAATGGGGTTGCAAAGAGACTGACTGCGTTGATAATATGGATGGTGCATTGAACGGTTTTGCTTTGTATTGCTGGGAACGAGGAAGGAAGGAGTATATATATATATATATATATATACTTATAGTATATATGTATATATGTATATATGTATATATATATGTATATATATATATATATATATATATATATATATATATATATATATATATATATGTATGTATATATATATATATATATATATATATATATATATATATATATATATATATATTGTATATATGTATATATATATATATATAGTATATATATATATATATATATATATATATATATATATATATATATATATATATATATTTATATATGTATATGTATATGTATATATATATATATATGTATGTATGTACGTATGGATATGTATATATATGTGTTTTTGTTTGAAGCAAAAAGTGTTTTCCTCGTGCAAACTGGTCGTATAGGAATATCAGTATAAATAAATAGGTAATGATAAGGATAGCCAGTGAGAGAGAGAGAGAGAGAGAGAGAGAGAGAGAGAGAGAGAGAGAGAGAGACAGACAGACAGAGAGAGAGCACTTTTCACAAAGGTGGGGTGGTCTGATTAGTAATATTGAGGGAAAAGAATAAAATTGAATATTTACGAAGTTAGTAGATACTTGAAGAAGGACAGCTGGATAAAATGCATCGGATGCCCTGATTATCCCCGTTGCAATTTTGAGAATATACAAATGGAATAAAAGGCAGCTAAGCTGGGACCTAAGAGGTCATTCAGCGCTAAAGGGGTAATTGAGAGTTAAAAGGTTTGAAAAGGTGTAACAGGAGGAAAACCTCAAAGCAGTTGCACTATGAGACAATTGCTGGAAGAGGGTGGAAAGTAGGATGGGAGAAGAGAATATGAACGAAGGTGCAGTAAAGAAAATGAAAGGGGTCGCAGCTAGGGGCCGAAGGGACGCTGCAAAGAACCTTAAGTAATGCCTATTGTGCAACCGGGGAACCCGCCCCCCCCTAAAAAAGAAGAAACTCAGCCAAGGTCAATGGATTTCATAACGTGTTGTTAATCAGGCAACTGCAGACTGCACGTCGAGAGATCTCTCGATTCAATATGTAATCTGGTTCCCAGAAACCTGGTTGGCTGGTTTCTCCATAGCAGTGCTCGTACCCGAGAGAGAGAGAGAGAGAGAGAGAGAGAGAGAGAGAGAGAGAGAGAGAGAGAGAGAGAATTGAACAAGCAGGTTCTGCACAAGTAAACGGCTGATGGCTAATAGTGAATTTGTGGTCTTCATTCAAATAATTCTGAAATTGTGATATATACGTTTATTTTATTAATTTATTTTTTTTGTTGTATTATCTGTGATAAAGTGACTGTAATGGGGTCAGATATTATCGTGGTTACATGTAATTGTTGTTTTTTCCGTTGAATTTAGTTTATAAATTCAGCAAAGGTGTTGTATGTCAAACAAGAACTGTCGGCTCATACACAATGTTTGTTTGTGCGTGTGTACAGAATTTATATGGCATAACGCCTTTTGTTGCTGGTCGTATGTGTGTTTAAGTGTTTGTGTAAAGAAATGATGCGATGTCATGTGTGTGTTTGTTTACAGATATGTGACGTAACACCTTTTTACTGCCGGTCATATGTGTGTATGTGTGTTTGTGTATAGATATATAACATAACGCCTTTTACTATTCGCCGTATGTGTGTTTGAGTGTTTGTGTACAGAAATGATGTGACGCAACATCTTTTACCGCTGGTCATATGTGTATGTGTGTTTGTGTACAGACATGATATGACGCAACGCCTTTTGCCGAAGGCCATATTTTACTGAACTGGCTGCGCTTGTTAAAGTATTTCATTATGCGCCAATAGGCGTTAATGTGTCAAAGTGTTTGTTGCAGAAATGCTTTTATGATGCGAAATATGGACGCGTTGTCACGCCGGTCAGAATTTAAATCTGGATGTTTGTGTATTGTATATTAACAGTTACAAATAGAATTGATTTTATTATTATTATTATTATTGGGCATTAGTGGTAGAAATTCGGGTTTACTAATACTAATAATAATAATGATAATAAAAATAATTATATTATTATTATTATTATTATTGTTATCATCATCCAATTCTTAATCTGAAGTACAGGTTTTAGAGTTTAGAAAATGGACGCGCGTTGTCACGTAATAGAATTTAAATCTGGATATATATGTTATATTAATATTACAAATAGAATGAATATTTATTAAAAAACGATTGAGATTATTATTTAATTTTACATTTTATTCTTGAATTTGATAATACACAAATAATGCCTTAGCAAATCATGCCTTGGACCTGGCTATAGCCCTCTAGTTTGGAGAAGAATTGGCATCCATGATACCAAGATCCTCAATTCATAATAATTGCCTTAAGGCACGTCACAAGAGGCCCGAGCCGTTGTTGTTATTATTATTAAGTCATTTAATATTTAACTTAGTTGAAACTAGTTGTTTGAGTAACATTGTTGATTTAGTTCATGTGTTCAGAATAAATCGCTGTAGGCTCAGTAATTTAGTCTCAACTGGCGATTAATCTAATTATGTTAATTATGTTTTTTTTTTTTTTATATGACTTTCAGCCTTAAGTAATAGGATTACATGGGTCTTAGGTTAGCAAGGCAATATAAATAAGAAAAATTAATAATTAAACTCATCAATAATGTATGTATGTAATATATATATATATTATGTATATATATATATATAATATATATATATATATATGTATATATATATATATATATATATATATATATATATATATATATATATAATATATATATATATTTGCTAGGCATTATTTGTGCATTAACAAATTAAAGAATAAAATGTGAGAATCTGAATATCACCATCATCTCAACGATCGGTTTTTGAAAAAAATTTAAACACGTGTATGTCAGAGTCTGAAGAGAATTTTTTTTTTAAATTCCGTTTAAGCTCATAACTGGTCATCTTTCCTCCTCTATATTGGCATAAATGGATTTCCGGGTTTCCTTTTAACAGGGCTTCCAAAGGGAACTTTGGTTTCCTTAATCCGTTAATTTGATTTTATGTTTTTTTTTTTTAACTTCCTTTTTTCAAACTTTTCAAACCTGAATCTTACTTCATTCTCCTACTTTTGGTTCCCCTCTGTTTTATATATATATATATATATATAGGCTGTATATATGTATATATATATATATATATATATATATATATATTATAATATATATATATACACATACATGTTTATGTGTATATATGTTTATATATATATATATATATATATATATATATATATATATATGTACATATATATGTATATATATGTATGTTTGTTTATATATATAAAATTATATATAAATATATATATATATATATATATATATATATATATATATATATATATGTATAGATAGATAGATAGATAGATATAGGTAGATAGATAGATAGATAGATATTCGGTTCCCGTCTTCATCTTTGCTTTCCTCAGAGCCAATAACCTGGGTTTAGCTTATCGTAGCTTATCGTCTTTGATCTTTCATCTGTGTTTCATTATGGACTGAAGATCGACTAAGTTCGTGGGTTATTCAAGAATCATTAAATAGTAACTAACTCCGACGTTTCACCATTGACATTTTCGTAATCGTCAGTGAGTTTCCTATTAAACTTTAAAACCACCTGACCGCGGATGGGACAGGCCATTTCATTTGCATCAAGCTCTGTGTGATTAGGACCCAGTCGCAGGTTTATGAGACCTGCAGCAGCGGCAGTAGTGTCCTGCAGCAGATGTGCGGGATGGAAGCGGAGGCCTCCTCGTCTGTCGCGAGAGAGCAGCTGTTTTATGGAGAGCGGTCTGGTTAGGCCAAGGCCTTGGTCTAAGGCTGCTGCGGACCGAAGGGAATTAGGGAGAGTATTAAAAGTTGCCGTCGCATTCTCTTCATTCATCGTTAGGCTCACTTGATGCAGTGTCTGTCTTTAGCGCTGTGTGTTTTTTCTTTTTTTTTTTTTTCGTCGTGGAATAATATATGTTTTTCTTCCATTTTTTTTTTTTTGTTTGAATGAGTTTCTTTCGCTTTTTTTTTTCCAAAGAATAAATTGTACAGGGTGCTGAAACAGTATATTATTATTATTATTATTATTATTATTATTATTATTATTATTATTATTCAAGAGACGAACCCTATTCATATGGAACAAACCCACCAAAGGGGCCATTGACTTGAAATTTAAGCTTTCAAAGAACATGGTTCATTATTATTATTATTATTATTATTATTATTATTATTATTATTATTATTATTATTATTCAGAAGACGAACCCTGTTCATATGGAACAAGCCCACCAAAGGGTCCACTGACTTGAAATTCAAGCTTCCAAAGAATAAGGTATTCATCAGAGAGAAGTAAGATGACGCAAAGGAGAAATACAGAAAGAAGATATCTCGCTTAATAAAAAAGATAAAATAAATCAACATATTAATAAATAGATAAAAATGGTAAATTATTAAAACGATAGGAGAATAGTATCAGGGTAATAAAGCATTGCACTTTCGCTTGAACTTTTGAAGTTCAAGCGTAAACAACTATCTGTAACACCAAGAAGGAAGATATCGTTTAAACAGCTGATTTCAAGTGATTCTCTGCAACTTTTGGTAATACACATTCCCTTTTTTGCGATTTGATTATGGCTACATACTGTTTCGGTGGCCTCTTATTAGGTGTCCTTTCACATGGTGTATTTTCCATTGCCTCATGTACTTCCAGAGTATGTGGGACATTATTCTATTTTCAATCCAGTACCTGAGGACCTCACACAGCTTTACTTATATCCTCAGTCGTTTTGCACAGCCATAATCACATGTTTATATCCTCAGTCGTTGCTTGCACAGCCATAATCACATGTTTATATCCTCAGTCGTTGCTTGCACAGCCATAATCACATGTACGTTAAACTGTTCAGCGCTTATACAACTAAATCTGTGTCGTTTGTATCATGTAACATCAGTGTACTTCCTCCATCATGTATATTTAATACTCCATAAACACTGGTTGTATTATCTCATACAACTAAATTTGCCTTATTTGTATCATATATATTCAATATACTTACTCCATCATACAGGTTGTATGATCTCATACAACTAAATCTGTCTTATTTGTACCATATAAATTCAGTATACTTACTCCATCATATACATTCAATATACTTGCTCCATCATTTATTCAAAATATATATTTACTCCATTATATACATTCAATATTTGTATTTACTCCATGAGCACAGATTGTATCATCTCATGATAAATCTATCTTATTTGTAACATATACATTCAGTATACTTACACCATCATATACACTCAATATACTTACTCCATCATATACATTCAATATACTTACTCCATAAACACAAATTTTATTATCTCGGGGTATATTCCTTCACGAAGACAATTTTTACAGAAGACTATAGCTGTTTCAGTAGTACATGTCAAGATTCCTGTAGGATTAATTTTTCTGTAGGATTTCTGATCAATTTTTACAAAAAATTTCTGTAGGATTCCTTTTCTGTAGGACTTCTGTAGAATTTCTTATTCAAGTGAGGTCCATCAATGATTGGATCTGTTAGCACAGACTGTTTCTTTATACTTTATAGGCATCTGTGACAAAGCTTAATAGTTGTGGTTGATTTACATTGAGCTATCTGTTAGCACAGGCCCTTGTCTGTACAGGCATCTGTTAGCACAGGCCCTTGTCTACAGGCATCTGTTAGCACAGGCCCTTGTCTACAGGCATTTGTTAGCACAGGCCCTTGTCTACAGGCATCTGTTAGCACAGGCCCTTGTCTATAGGCATCTGTTAGCATGGATGAACTGTTAAAGGGCACAAGAGGTCTGGCGTGGACATTTGGACTCGGTCCTGCCGACCTAGACATCAAACGTTTGTTGTTTTTTTAGACTGAGCTGGGTTTATGCCAGCACAGGCTTATTTTTAGCAGTTTGTTTCATAGAAAGTAGTCGATCTGGCCCTTGTCAGACAGGCAAACCAAAAACAAATAACCCTTCTAAAGAAATTGCAATATATATAGATTATATTGTCTGTAGGCATCTATATAGCATATATATTTATATATATATAGGTATCTATATATATACAGATATATTGTCTATAGGCATCTGTTAGATCATGCCCTTGTTTGTCTAAAATAGGCAGTTCTGACGTCATTTAGCAACAGCCTTGTCTTTGACTGTTTCTGTTAGTGCAGGTCGTCTAGAGGCATCTGTTGACAGAGGGTTGAATGTTTTAGATGGCATCTGTCCCACAGGTCTTTTGTCCAAAGGCATCTCTTAACATGGATGAACTGTTGAAGGGAAAAGGTCTAAGAGGTCTGTCGTGGACATTTGGACTCGGTCCTGCCGACCTAGACATCAAACGTTTGTTGTTCTTTTAGATTAGCTGGCCTTATGCTGCATCAAAGGCTTATTTTTTCTTGTTTGTTCCATACATTTTGCTGGTCTGTTATTCCCTTTCAGACAAGTGACTCAAACCAAAAACAAATAATGCCATTGACTTCAATAAAGAAATTCAATATATGTATTTTTGGATTATAGGGCATAGGAGCTATATCAAATGTTATATACATTTTTATGATTGTTAGTGACATTTTGATGATTGTTATTTTTCTGGCGAGATCATTTCTCTTTTCCTTCTCTCTCTCTCTTCCTAAAACCCCAGAGTTCAAGTGACGTCATTTAGCAACAGCCTATTCAGACCGATGACTGTTTCAAATGCTGCTCTACATTTTTCTTGATTGTTAGTGACATTTTGTTGATGTTTTTCCTTTCGAAAGGCTGTTATCTCTCTCATTTCTCCAAAGGCTGGTCTCTAAGTGGGGTATGCTCTCCAATATGGAACTTAATTTTTCCTGATTGTTCTTGGCATTCTAATGATCTATTACTCTCTTTTCAAACTCTGTTCTCTCTCTCTCTCTCTCTCTCTCTCTCTCTCTCTCTCTCTCTCTCTCTCTCTCTCTGTCTTTCTTCAGGGCTTATCAGGAGCTTTTTCAAATGCTGCTATATTTTTTCTTGATTGTTACTGACATTTTGATGATTTGTTATCTTTCTCTCTCTCTCTCTCTCTCTCTCTCTCTCTCTCTCTCTCTCTCTCTCTCTCTCTCTCTCTATATATATATATATATATATATATATATATATATATATATATATATATATATATATATATATGTATATATATAAATGTAAATATATGCATATATATTTATGTATGTACTGTATATGTAAAAATACATACACACACATATATGTATACTGTATACGTAACATAATACACATATATAAACTGTATATAAATATGTGTCAGTATTTACCGTATGTATTCAATCTCGGAAATAAACAACGTTTTATTTTAATATTTCTTATCTTTAGCTTTTATATATTTCTTCGGCGTTGACTGCCTGCGCTTAATCTTTTTAATATTACTTGGAAAGTGCCCAGCAGTTTGCATCCACATCATTTAACGTTGTGTTTTTACTGCCGCGCAAGGGAGGATAGTATTACTCGCGTCGTAAATATGCTTTTAAGAGCTAGGGAATAGTTCAGTGACATTATTCACCGGTTGAGCAAGGGATGTCTTCATCTAGTTTTCAGTACGACGAGATGGTCAGTTAAAGTATATATGTATATATACATATTTATATATATTTATATATATATATATATATATATATATATATATATATATATATATATATATATATATATATATATATATATATTGCCTTGCAAGTGAATGGGCTTTGTGGATAGTTCAAAAGTACTTCATAAACAGCCAAAGCAATAATAATAATAATAATAATAATAATAATAATAATAATAATAATAATAATAATAATAATAATAATAAAACAACCACCCAGTCGAATAGAATAACTGTGATAGACAAAAAAAAATAATAATAAACGCATGGTGCATTTATTCAGGAACACTTACGAATACCTTATAGATCTCTCTCTCTCTCTCTCTCTCTCTCTCTCTCTCTCTCTCTCTCTCTCTCTCTCTCTCTCTCTCTCTCTCTCCCCGAGACTGAGACGTGATGAGGTTTAAATGAACCCTGATGATCCTTCAGTCAGCTAAGTAATGCAAAATTGGCTGAGGCTGAATTTTTAATCCCTGAAAAGGAAGGAGGAGGAGGAGGAGGAGGAGGAGGAGGAGGAGGAGAAGTAAATTTCGAAAGTTAAAAGGGATTGTGATAAACAAGAGGAAAATAATTGATAATTAATGAAACTGATTAATAAAAGAGGTTTGCGCTTTGAAGCGTTACTTAGTGAGAAGAGAGAGAGAGATTAATTTAGATTTGTTCTCTAATTCATGTCACTACTATCAGTGTAAAGTTACCAAAAGATTAGTGACAAAGGAGAGAGAGAGAGAGAGAGAGAGAGAGAGAGAGAGAGAGAGAGAGAGAGAGAGAGAAATTTTTTCTTCTCGAATTTATGTCACTACTGTCAGTGTAAGGTTACCGGAAAACAAATTGTATTTAGCTTGTCTAAAAGCAGTGTCAGTCGCTAAAGAATCGTAAGAATGTATTTCTTACTTAAATGGAAGAGCTTCAGTGATACTTACACCAATGTTATTATTATAATTAATATCATAGCTATATAAATTATGGTAGTAATTTCATTTATTGATCCTACTACTGCTAATAATAATAATAATAATAATAATAATAATAATAATTAAATTATATAAATAATATTAATATAATAATAATTTATATAATTGTGGAGTGTTATTAGAACAGTTGATTATTTAAATGAATTTCTTAATATGCAATATACAATCTATAATATAATTTTAATTTTAATAATGATATTAATAACATTTTTCACAAATATATAATAATATTAAAATAATAATAATTTAATATATAAATTTTTAGACACTTTGTTACAATAATTTCTTATTAAATATAATAATAATAAAATAATAATAATAATTTTACGTTCAATTACGTAATCAGAGTTGATAATAAAACTTTGGCTGTGAAGAGAGAAAGAGCTTTGACTGTGAGACAGTGAACGTTCCCAGATAATGCTCCATCAGATGACAATATACCAAGGATTGATTGATTGGTTTATGGTTACTGAAACTAGCGTCACTAATGACAAGGAGTCAGAGATGGTGTGAGGAGATGTAAGAATAAAAACATCGGTTAGTATGTTAGGATACTTTCATTACGGATGTTTTTCCTTTAGTTGTATTTTAACAAAGATCTTTCACATTCACAATTGATTCCTGATCTCTTTTTCTTGCCGAGAGAGAGCAACCAGATTCGTTGAAGAACAGCAGGACAAATATGCTGTAAATGTTCCTCGCTGTCGAACTTCTCCTAAGTTCCAGAGGTCCTTTGGTTCCTCCTCACACCGTTGGACTGTGGAACGGCCTCCCTATTGAGGATGTCGTGCAGTTGGAACTTTGGAAGTTCAAGCCAAGATGCAATGCGTTACTACCCTAAAACAATTCGTCTTGCATTTTATTAATTACTTTTATTTTTATCTATTTATTAATTTGTTATTTTTTCTTTTTTTTATTAAGTGATGTCTTCATTCTGTATTTCCTATTGCCTTCTGTTATTTCTTTCAAATGAACACCATATTCTTTGGAATCTTGAATTTCAAGTCATTGGCCCTAAAGGTGGGCTTGTTCCATATGAATAAGGTTCATATTCTTAATAATAATAATAATAATAATAATAATAATAATAATAATAATAATAATAATAATAATAACTGCATTATGCGAATTGATTTTATACTGATTTTCTCAATTCTTTTTATAATGCGCTTTTCACGCTCATCAATATTAGTCAATAGTTGGCCAGTGTTCATATTTCGATGGATAAAACAGCGTATTTCTTACGGCAGAAATTCTTCATTTAACTTTTTACAGCAGGTTACTGAAACATCGACAGTAAATCCGTAGATTTTCTTGATGGCATTTCGGTGGTGTTTTTTTTTTTTTTTTTTCTGACGTCTATCTGGTATCTCTAGTACTCTTTCTGTCGAATAGAGTGGATGTAGAGGTGAAAAAGAAATTCTGATTTCTCAGAAAAATATGGTAAATTTGATAACCTTCAGGGACTTTCCAGAAACCACGAGGCACAACAGAGCCCCCAAAAGAGAGGAAATTAAAATGCCCCAGGGCGGGAATGTTGATCCAAAGTTTTTCTTCAGAAGCGAGTACCCGTGAAAGGAAACCAGATGAAGTTGCTGTGATGAATTGATGAATTGTTTTGATTAGCTGACTGGTTGTTTTGTGTAGAATGGAGTTAGAACAACAATGGCTGTCGGAGCAGCCGGAGAATAATTAGTTGCTGTAACTTAATATACTGTATATTCAATACCTGATGATAAATTATGAACTATTCGTTTTGCATGAATACATGAATAGCTACGTATGTATATGTTTTATGAATATATATGTATGCCTTACAGCCACATATGCATACGTATATATGTGTATATATATATATATATATATATATATATATATATGTGTGTGTGTGTGTGTGTGTGTGTATATATGTATGTATGTATATATCCCTTTGGAATAAGGAATTCTATATTAAGTGTATGTATATTAGACTTTATACCAGCTGCGAAGGTGAAGTACCACGGTGAACTATGAATAAATTACTTCTGTAATATTTTCTTTCGTGGCTTATTCATGTGGTTTTTCATTTCGTTCTGTATTCAGAGAACAAAAGTGAGAATGTGAAATGAGAAAAAATCGAGACTGGCTACAAATACTGATGGCGGTAACTAGCAAGTAAAAGCAATCATATCAAAGAAAATATTTACACATGCGGGAATTAAAAAGTATTTTGGAAATAAAAGAAAGATTGTATGGTATTTTAAAGCAGTATGACGATGCCTTTCAAATATTCATAGCTAGGGTTCTTTGCAGCGTCCCTTCGGTCCCTGGCTGGAACCCCTTTCATTCCTTTTACTATACCTCCATTCATATTCTCTGTCTTCCATCTTGCTATCCACCCTCTCCTAACAGTTGATTCATAGTGCAACTGCGATGTTTTCCTCCTGTAACACATTTCAAACCTTTCTACTCTCAATTTCCCTTTCAGCGCTGAATGACCCCCTAGGTCCCAGCTTAGCTTGCCCTTTGGCTTAAATTCTATATTCCTTCCTCCTTACGTATATTTGTCATTTGTATTTAGGATAATTTCCTCTAGGATTACAGTAGGCTTACAGTCTCCAAATCCTGGAGGATTGCAAGGAAATTCCAGTACCTCATCCTTCCTCCGTAATGAACCGTCTCCTACTCCTGCAGAAAATACTCTGGGGATTTAGCTAATTCCAGAGGCCTGAGTAAGCTAATGCCGACGGCTTGTATCATGAGAGTTACTGGCATTTATTGGCATTTCCATTATAGGGCATGAGTTTGCCTGGCAGGCTTTTCATCTGTATTGGTTTCGGAAATTTATCTTAATGGTTGCTTTGTTCCCTTAGTTGTTTATTTGCTTATTAATCTTGTTTATGAAAAATCTTGCTATTTATAGAAGTATGTTAGTCATCCACATGACAGTTGGTGGGGGTTAGTGCCATCAGTTCACCTCATGCGGTGCACTGTAGGCATTACTTAAGGTTCTTTATAGCGTGCCTTCGGCCCCTAGCTGCAACCCCTTTCGTTCCTTTTACTGCACGTCCTTTCGTATTCTCTTTCTTCCATCTTACTCTCCACCCTCTCCTAACAATTGATTCATAGTGCAACTGCGAGGTTTTCCTTCTGTTACACCTTTCAGACCTTTTACTGTCAGTTTCCGTTTCAGTGCTGAATGACCTCAAAGGTCCCAGATCTTGGGCTTTTTTTACATTCCATTCCGTCTTCCTCAGCTAAACCCCTTCTTATCCAGGTCCAACCCTGTGGCTCCTTTTCGACCGCCTCCGCCTAGAAGGTTCCACCCAAACCCTTTTCACGCCTCCTAAATCATTCTCACCACATGTCCATACCATCTAAGTCTCGACTGTCTTATCACATCAGTCAGCTTTACCACTCTTGTCCTTCTCCTAATTTCTCAGTCTTTGAGAGTGATTAGTGAGAATGGTTAGTATCCCAGATGAAAGGTGAAAATCAAACCCGTGAAGATGTTGAATTAATCTACATATAATATTCAGGACTGACGACTCTCAATATAATGCAATGCATTAAAACTCTAATACTATTCTCCTTGCATTTTAATACATTTTTATCAGTTTATTAATTTATTAATTTATTCTTTTATTATTTTAATAAGTGAGATATTTTTTTGTATTTCCCTTTACTTCCTCTTACTTCTTCCTAATGAACACCTTAATATTCTCAGGAAGCCTGAATTTCAAGTCAGTGGCCCCTTTGGTGGGCTTGTTCCATATGAATTTGGTTCTTCTTCAGAATAATAATAATAATAATAATAATAATAATAATAATAATAATAATAATAATAATGTCAGTAATGACAGATCGATGACAGCAACAAGCAATTGCACAGCTTTGATCGTGTGAGGACTGCTTTAAGGCGAACGTGATGATTTATCATACTATCACATTATTCCCTTTTCCGTACTTACGTACAAAGGCCACTTCCCCATTTCCCTCTGTGTGACCTTTTAATCAGTGCTACTGACGTTTTGTTTTGCGTAAATCTCTCTCTCTCTCTCTCTCTCTCTCTCTCTCTCTCTCTCTCTCTCTCTCTCTCTCTCTCTCTCTCTCTCTCTCTGAGGAAACGTGATCCACTAAAGGGGTTGAATTCGTGAAGAATTAGAAAAGCAGTGATTAAGGTATTCGTTCTTGAACTCATAATTTAGAGGATCGTTTTAGTCATTTTTATGTAACCGTGGTTCTCCTCTCTCTCTCTCTCTCTCTCTCTCTCTCTCTTTTTACGTTTTCATTCCGAGAAGTTTGGGCACCTTTGCTTGTAATCTCTTTTCTAGACGCGATGAAACTACTACATAGCATTTGGATTTGTTTTTCATTTGTCAGCATTTTAGATTACTTTAAACTCTTAGAGGGGTAATGCCGTCAGTTCACCTCATGCGGTGCGCTGTAGGCATCCTTTTACTTTACCCCCTTTCGTATTCTCTTTCTTCCATCTGACTTTCCACGCTCTCCGAACAATTGTTTCATAGTGCAACTGCTTTGCGAGGTTTTCCTCCTGTTACACCTTTCAGACCTTTTCACTATCAGTTCCCCTTTCAGCGCTGAATGACCTCTTAGGTCCCTGCTTAGCTTGGACTTTGGCTTAGATGCTGTATTTTGTTTTACTCTTGATTACTTTTAATTATATTATCTGTATTTAGTTTGACAGTTCTGCAGTTATTGATACTAATAACGCGCTTTTCTCCACATGCTTTCTTGAAATTCTCTTTTAATGACAATTTAATTTCTTTGGTATAACTGACATTTATTCCTCTATAACATCTTTGCGCCAGTTTTCCTTCCTCGTTCATTTCTTTATATTTTTTCATTCTTACTGTCAACTTATTTCATGAATTCAGTCTCACTACTACTACTACTGCTACTACTACTACTACTGCTACTACTACTACTATTATTATTACTATTATTATTATTATTATTATTATTATTCAGAAGATAAACCCTATTAATATGGAACAAGCCCACCACAGGGGCCACTGACTTAAAGTTTAAGTTTCCAAAGAATATTATGGTGTCCATTAGAAAGTAGAAAGCAGTAACAGAATATAATAGGAAATACAGAAAGAAATCAGTTATTAGAAAACAAAAATCGAAATAAACTTAATATTAAACAACCGGATAAAAATGTAAATGATTAAAACACAAGGATTGCTTGAATTTCTGAAGTTAATTTTGCACTAATTTGTATTTGTACTCATTATCGTCTGCTTTCTCATTTCCCGAATTTCGCTCTTGGGTAAATTCACATACTAATCAGGGGAGCTTCGAGGCATAGACCTTTGATGCACACCTGGTCGTAATGACAACATTTGGCTTTCTGGAGGAGAGAGAGAGAGAGAGAGAGAGAGAGAGAGAGAGAGAGAGAGAGAGAGAGACTAAGCGTTCTCGTGAAGTTGAATAGACTGTGTATGTTTGTATGCATGTATGTGTATAAATAAATGATGTATGTGTGCGCATACACACACACACACACATATATAATGTGCAACTACGGGGTTTTCCTCCTGTTACACCTTTCAAACCTTTCAACTCTCAGTTTCCCTTTCAGCGCTGACTGACCTCGTAGGTCCCAATGCTTGGCCTTTGGTCTAAATTTTATATTCCATTCCATTCCTTTCTTTATGGCGCCGAAAAAATTTGTACCGACTCAGGGTAAGGGAGATGAAAAAACGATAATGAAATGTCCGTGCAGTGACGCGTGCTTGCGGGCGGTAGCGGACATTTGGCTGACCTTCTCAAAACTCCCAAAGCCTTTTGTCACGTGTGGAGGACGTGGGGTTTGGGAAATGGCATTCGATGCGTTACCATTTTGCGCTTGGTGTATTATTAATGCATTATTATTATTATTATTATTATTATTATTATTATTATTATTATTATTCATAAAAATCTCATAATAGCACGAGTCACTTAATTGGTGAAGAAATCCACAGTGGTGTCAGTGTAAATATTTATTAGAATCATATAAACAAACGAGAGCTTTCGGAAAGCTCTCTTATGTTTATATATTTCTATTATATATTTACATTTACATCATTGTGGATTTCTTTACCATTATTATTATTATTATTATTATTATTATTATTATTATTATTATTATTATTATTATTATCATCCAGAACACGAACCTTATTCATCTGGAACAAGCCTATGGGCCACTGACTTGAATTTCAAGAGACCTGTCAAAAACAGCTGATTTCTGTAGCATGCCCTAACGAGAAAGTTAATTTGTCAGTGATGCCCTTAAAGAGGAATAATGTTCCAGGGTGAAGGGAGAAAAGGGGGGATAAGCGTAGGGCTTCCCACTGGAAAAACATCATCTCTCTTGTGCACTTAGCTTGATTAATTGCTAGTTGGTAACCCATGGCCTTTGCTGCCCCGTCTCCATAAAACAAATGAAATTTACACTCTCCGAGGCGTTCTCTCTGTTTGTAGTGCAGTTTTTTTTCCTATCTAGCATTACAAGAGATGCTCTCTCTCTCTCTCTCTCTCTCTCTCTCTCTCTCTCTCTCTCTCTCAGTTTACTCTCAACATACATACACATATATGTTTGTGTTGTATATACTATATATATATATATATATATATATATATATATATATATATATATATATGTATGTATGTGTGTGTGTGTGTGTGTGTATAATAACCACAGCGCCCTCTTAATTTCTCGATATCTTCACACTTTTTGGGTAGCTTGTCATACAGAGCCTTAGATCCAAATGCAAAGTATATGGAGTAATTTTGATGTCCGCAGCACGATTCGAACCCGCATCCAGAGTATCAGAACGAGGTCACGTTGCCGACCTGACCAGCTGTTTATGGTACCAAGGGAAAGGTTGCAACACATTCTTCCTAGTACTGATTAGCTATGGATCAAATGTTATACAGCTTTACCATGGATACGCTTAAAGGTTCTCTCACAATAACCGAAAAAAAAAAAGATATACAGTGTTCCTAAAAATTACAGCTTGAAGGATAAATAAGGTAAAGGAATACGGAATAATGATATAAGTCCTTTCTGAACGGACTGATTTTGGTAAATATTTGCGCCAAGGAGAGGGAAGAACAAGAGCGTTACAAAGCAAACACTTGCATGGGAAAAATGCTTATGCTTGACATACAAAAAGACGTCCAGGTCACAAGAAAGCAATATGCTTGACAAACAAGAGAGAGAGAGAGAGAGAGAGAGAGAGAGAGAGAGAGAGAGAGAGAGAGAGAGAGAGAGAGAGAGAGAGAGAAAGACATTGTCAAATTCTACTCAGGGCATATAGCTCACAGGACTTAAAATATCAGTTGAAACTAAATGAGCGCAAACGGCTTTCCATGTATGTGTGAATGTATGCGTTTTCTACAGAATTATTATTATTATTATTATTTATTATTATTAATGTATGCGTTTTATTATTATTATTATTATTATTATTATTATTATTCAGAAGATGAACACTATTCACGTGGGTCAAGCCCACCACAGGGGCCATTGACTTTATTATTATTATTATTATTATTATTATTATTATTATTATTATTATTATTATTATTATTATTATTCAGAAGATGAACCCTATCCATACGGAACAAGCCCACCACAGGGGCCATTGACTTGAAATTCAGCTTCCAAAGAATATTATGGCGTTCATCGGCAACAAGTAACAGGAGAAAATGTGAAGTACAGAAAAAAGATCTCACTTATTAATCACTTGTCAATTAAAAGGAAATGGTTATGAAATAGCTGGAAACTGGCTTTATTCCGCCCTGAATTATTAATAGGATTGGTAATGGCATGCGGATTTCCTTCTGCCTGCTCGCGGAATGGAGCCGCTGGGTTTCGGAATATTATGCCAAGGAAGACAAATGGACTAGTTGAGTTCTTATATATATATATATATATATATATATATATATATATATATATATATATATATATATATATATAATATATATATATATATATATATATACATATATATATATATATATATATATATATATAATATAATTATATATATACATATATATATATATTATTATTTTGGATAACAGTATATTTCAATCTATTAGGAAATAGAAGTAAAATATGAACTGTAGCTAGAGATCATGTACATATATATATATATATATATATATATATATATATATATATATATATATATATATATATATATATATATATATATATATATAATATATAAATTTGTACATACATGTGTAGATATATATATATTTGTACATACATGCGTGTTTGCCTATATGTGTGTGTTTGTATGTGTGTGTGCGCGCGCTGTCGTATGTATGCATTACACATACCTATAATTTAATGTTTTCATAGTTTTTGTACATACTCATATTTTGGTATTTGTCCCCGCGTAATGTGAAAGGTTGCTCGTTAAGTTTAGTATAATTAAAGGTACAGAGTTGTAAGAGAATTAAAATTCCAGCAGTCGTCATAGGCCTCTTAATGTTTTGAGAATCGCTGGACTGGAATCATGATGGTTTCGGGATTTAAACTTCCGGCTGAATGCGTTCGGTAGAATTTGTTTAACGGAAATTTTTCATTATGAGATTCGACTTTTTTATTTTATTTAATTTTTTTTATCCATTCTGCATATCAGCGCGTTGTCTTTTCCGAAGATGATTTCACGGGAAATTAGAACAGACGAATTTGAGACATTTTTTTTTATACCTGAAATCTCTTTCTGATATGGGATCTGAGGGCTTCGTCTTCAAAGGAATTGCTAATCGGCCTTTGTTTCCAGCAGCCTCTCTCTCTCTCTCTCTCTCTCTCTCTCTCTCTCTCTCTCTCTCTCTCTCTCTCTCTCAATAATTCGTCGATAACTTGACTGCTCTCAACATCAGGAAGCCTTCAAGGCTAAACCTCCTGTGATTTCAAGAGTGAATTGATCTTCATCGTCTTCTTAATCATAATCATTAGTATGGTATCAGCGTTATTATTATTATTATTATTATTATTATTATTATTATTTATTATTATTATTATTATTATTATTATTATTATTATTCCTTAATTCATTTAATCCTCGCTTTGATTTGAGGACGGTGGTGACAAGCTTGTCCAAAAAGTGTAAGGGAGTCCAGGATGTTACTTAGGTAATTTTGACTTTGAAAAGTGACTGTAATTAAAGTTTCAAAATTATCTAAACTTTCGTTCCAGTTTACTGGAAGATTAATTATTAAGCGGTTTTGTTAAATACTGTGTATGTTTAACTTTTGTTGGTTTTTAGATCATTTAAAAATGTTCAGTTTTTCGACAAGAGGTCGATTTTACATTTAACTGAAAATGTTGCAATGGCCGTTTTAGGAAATAATTGTCACAAGAGACTTTTTGCAGCTAATTTGGAGATTGTGAAGGCCAAATTCTCTCTCTCTCTCTCTCTCTCTCTCTCTCTCTCTCTCTCTCTCTCTGACAGTCTCGTCCACGATTCTCTCTCTGGTGACCTCGTCTTATTTTTGTTAACCATCCTTTTCACTGTTACAATTCTCGTTCTCTTTTCATTAACCCCTTGTTCTCTCTCTCTCTCTCTCTCTCTCTCTCTCTCTCTCTCTCTCTCTCTCTCTCTCTCTCTCTCTCTCGTGACGATTCTCGTCCACTTTTCACTGAAATCTCTCTCTCTCTCTCTCTCTCTCTCTCTCTCTCTCTCTCTCTCTCTCTCATCGAAATGCTACGTTAGGCTTTTTGAACGATAATAGATTATTGATTTCATACCCTGTGAAGTAGTTCAACATTTATGTCTCGTATTATTTGGAATACATCGTGAAAAATTCCGAATTCTAGGAATCTCCAACGTTATTTTCTTTAGTGTTAATATTTATTCATTGTTACCATAGGAATGTGTAATGTGGGTTTCATTATAGTATTACTGTGTTGAGTCATTATTAATGTTTAGTCATTATTAACTGCAAGACAAGACATTCGTATAATGGAAATATATTGTTTCTCTATTTCCTCTTGTTGATGTGTTTAACTCCTGTTTTTATATTTATTGCATATTTATAACAAGGCCAGGAATTACAATTCATCGCGTTTCAAGCACAAAGGAAAGAAAAAGGACCTTGTCTGATAATGGCATATTTTCATCTCCGGTGGATCCCAATTTTTTCGTCTGGAAACAGCGTATTTTTACTTTCGATGTATTGCAATTTTCCGTCTGGAAACGTTCTGTTTCGGTGTATCCCAATTTTTATCCCATCTTCGGTGTATCCCAATTTTTCGTCTGGAAACGCACTATTTCTATCTTCCGTGTATCCCAATGTATCATCTGGAAACGGCCTGTTTCTATCTTCGGTGTATCCCAATTTTTCATCTGGAAACGGCCTCTTTCTATCTTCGGTGCATCCCAATTTTTCGTCTGGAAACAGCATATTTTTATCTTCTTTGTATCCCAATTTTCCGTCTGAAACGGTCTATCTCTATTTCAATTTCTGTCTTCGGTGTATCCCAATTTTTCGTCTGGAAACAGGCCTTATTTTTATCTTCGGTGCATCCCAATTTTTCATTTGAAACGACCTAGTTCTATCTTCCGTGTATCCCAATTTTTCATCTGGAAACAGCCTATTTCTTATTTTTATCTTCTATTTCTATTTTGCATCCCAATTTTTTCGTCTGGAAACGGCCTATTTCTATCTTCGGCGCATCCCAATTTTTTTTATGTCCCATGAGATGACCAAAATACCGCCAGCACTGCAAAGAAAAGTCCGTTCTGTCTGTGAGCGATGACCGGAATATTTTATGGTTTCGATGTGGCATTTCGGTGACTGTCCTGTCTCCGTCTTCATTGCAAAACGTATATTTCTGCTCAAATCACAGTGATCCTGGATGCAATTAAACCCGGAAACTAGGAGACTGTTGTGGAGCCAAGGGAGGATCGGTACAGCAAACTGGAGCCTCGTTGGAGGTGGGCGAAAGGGAGGACGAGGATGGGTAATAAAAATTGGACATGAATTGTCACCAGGGAGAGAGAGAGAGAGAGAGAGAGAGAGAGAGAGAGAGAGAGAGAGAGAGAGAGAGAGGTAACAAGTGGATAATCACCAGAGAGAGAGAGAGAGAGAGAGAGAGAGAGAGAGAGAGAGAGAGAGAGAGAGAGAGAGGACAAGGATAGTAAGAAGTGGACGTGAATTGTCACGAGAGAGAGAGAGGACAAGGATAATAAGAAGTGGACGTGAATTGTCACGAGAGAGAGAGAGAGAGAGAGAGAGAAATTTTTACTTTAGTGCACCTACCCTCTGTATAAAGCAGACGATTTTGCAGATCATCTAGACAGAAAAAATGATTATCATCATCATTATCATTATCGCATCTTTTGCCTTTCACTTTCTCGAGTATCCACTCAGCTTTAGCTTCCTATCTCTTAATCCCTTTACGATTAATTTTGGGTCTTGCCTCTCATCAGATGCCCGTAGGAACTGGGCAGACACTGTCATGTGGTTAAAGTAATTTGTGAAAAATTACCTGTCACCTGCTTAGCGTCTCCGAATATCAGATATTTCATTCTAAAAGAATCAATGGGGTGATGGTGAGACCGGTTTTGTGATTGATTTCAAAGTATTTATGTTCTAGGTATTAAACTCAGTTTTTCTTTGATTTTGTTTAACCCTTTTTACGTTATGGTATTTTTGCTTTCGCTCTTTTTGTCTATTACATTTATTCGTTTCATGCAGTTTATTTTGGATGTGAATAATCTCATCACGTTAGAAAGTTCAGACGTAAAGTTCAGGCGTGCTTGTTTCTCTGTCTGGATGGAATATGGTGGAAATATCAGATTCCAGGTATCCTGTAGAATGCTGTGGGAATGATAGATTGTTAGGTACTCTAGTAAATACGGTGGAAATGATAGCTGTTGTCACCACTTACAGAAAGTTGTATGTGTCATTGCACCTTTTATGTGCCCATTCATTAATTAAATCGTTTCTCCTTCATGTTGAGTGTATCCTCTCAATATAAGAGTTCTGATAAATGGTCTGATTTGACTGAAAGGGGATCCGATCCCACCATATTCGGTAGTCCCAGATCTTACTGAACTATTCTGTTCTAAAATGAAAAACTGCCAGTATCAGTAAAATCTTCAAGTTATTCTGATTTTTATCATTACAGTTTTATTTGTTTTTCAGTTTCAGTTTTGATTTTTTTTCATTGAAAACTTCATTTAATGTTCCCATTTGCATGTATCTGTAAAATCTTTTTAGTATATTTTTCAAAAGTTCATTATTCACTATTATTTTCCCAGTTTTGTATTTTCCAGACATTGCAGTCTTCCATGTCAGGAGCTGTTTCAGTTCAGTGGTCTTCAGTAATAATAATAATAATAATTTTATAAGCGGAAGAAATGTTCAGAAACTGAATAATAATAATAGTCTAATAATAATAGGACAGTTAAACGTCAGAAACTGAAAAATCTAATAGTCAGAATTTTTGCTGGGCAGACACTCACTAGTTCACGGAGAGTGTAGAGCAGTGGTTCTCAACCTTTTTAAATGTATGGACCCCTTTCAAATCAGCAGTCAGTTCTCGCACCCCCTGAATTGATGAAATAAAAAAAAGCTAAAATACAAAGTTGATATTATGTATATTAATAACAAAACAAGGTGTAGGTTTATCTATAGCTCAGAGCACTGCTCTAGCAATATAATATAATAATAATAATAATAATAATAATAATAATAATAATAATAATAATAATCATTATTATTATTTTAATTATTTTTTTAAAAATAAACAAAATAAAATAAATAAAATAAAATAAATATTATTATTAATTAATAATAATAATATAATAATAATAATAATTTTTATTTTATGTTTATTTTGCATAAAAATAATAATAAAAATATATTTTGCTTTAATTATTCACAGGCATCCTCGCACCCCTTAGGAACCGGCTTCGCACCCCCCCCCCTCCTAGGGGTGCCTGAGCATCCGTGGTTAAGAACCACTGGTGTAGATATTCGCAGGTCGAGACGTCACAGTTAAAATGACAATTAATTATGCGCGCTAATGGGAATTCTGATAGGCAATTTACACGCTTACAGGCCAAGTCAACAATTTGGCGGCGGAGTATCACAACGATAGAGCTTTTTAATTTTTGTTTTGCTTTCTTTTTTTTTTTGCCTTTGACTTTCCCTCCTTTTTCAATAGTAGCCGAGTTATTTTTTTTATTTTGAATTTTTTGTTGATGGTTGTTTTCTTGGAGTGGTTGAATAAGTGGTTTAGTGTTTTTATATATATATATTATATATATATATATATATATATATATATATATATATATATATATATATATATATATATATATATATATATATATATATATATATATATTATTTCTATATATATACACATATATATCTTTATATGTAATATGTTTATATAATTTCTATATATTTGTAATATACATATATATATATGTATGTATTACATATATATATACACTATATATATAGACACATATTTATATATATACTGTATGTATTTATATATACTGTATATATATATATATATATATATATATATATATATATATATATATATATGTATGTGTGTGTATGTCCCTTATATCACATTCAGAGCGAGAGTGTAAAGTTGCAAAAACATGTTAGAGAGAGAGAGAGAGAGAGAGAGAGAGAGAGAGAGAGAGAGAGAGAGAGCCCACCCCTCAGCTTATGTATCTTATCTATCCTCTTGTTCACAACAGTCCGTCTCTCAGACGCAGACATACTCCCCCCATAATATTTCTAAGGCTGTATATAATAGGCGGCCCTTTCCATGGAGGGGCCTATTGTCTCTCAAAGCGTGTACGGAGAGTCGTCCATTGATCCGCTATTGATCTCTAATTGAGACATCTTTGTCTCTGGTGTCTTCGGAGTGATTAGGGATGGCCAGTGACGTCATGCTGATCTCTCTCTCTCTCTCTCTCTCTCTCTCTCTCTCTCTCTCTCTCTCTCTCTCTCTCTCTCTCTCTTGTCATCAGAATCAAAAGTTTCAATTTGTCTTCTCAGAATCAAAAGTTTAATTTTTTCTCTCTCATTTGTTTCAGAATCAAAATTCTCTCTCTCTCTCTCTCTCTCTCTCTCTCTCTCTCTCTCTCTCTCTCTCTTTCTCCTCTCTTTTTGTCTTCAGAGTCAAAAATTCAGGATCAACCGTCTCTCTCTCTCTCTCTCTCTCTCTCTCTCTCTCTCTCTCTCTCTCTCTCTCTCTCTCTCTCTCTCTCTCGATGGGAAGTAAAAAGTTTGACCTATGAATGTAATCAACTGTAGGAAGAATGATTTCTTTTGTAAACGACCCACAACGGAAAATGTACATCATTTAATGCAATTTCTCATACATTATAATTTCATCAAATGAAGAAGAAGAAGAAGCTGTACATTGTATGTCAGTGGAAATTTTAAATCCGTCTGCAGTGCGGGTAAAATATTTTCTTATTAGTTATTTTTAACTTTAGGAACTATTTGTTACTGGCTGATAAAGTTATATATATATTTATTTATGAATATAGGAAATTATCCAGAACTCTCAATTTTAGATGTCTTTGAACTTTTTTTGTACTGTTGTCATACGGGACAAATGCCGGTCTCTCTGTCATCTATGAAAATGTGAGAAGACACTTTTACATCTCGTTGGTTACCTGATTTACGTAATTCATTGCTATTCTTTTATATACGGGAAGTGGTTCTCACTTATATTGTGACGCCAGACCACGGAAAAATTCAGTCAATTGATCAGTTCCTCGTAAAGTATTCATTCAAATTCTGCCCGCGAGAATGTGGCCACTTGTCACATTTGAGATTTCTAGAGTTCGTAGTCTTGCTTTGTGATCTTGAAACTGATACGCAAGTGGCGTTCCCTACAGAGGGCGGTACTTGTTGTCCTCAATCCCACCCCCCCCACTCCCCGATAAACAACGAGACTAAGAGGGGCCGGGGGAGAAGGGGGAGGGGGTTATCTTTTAGAGCAGTGGTTCTCAGATTTTTTGGTATCGTTACCTGCCCCGGCAGTGGTGTGATAGATCACCAATACCCCTACCTTATTTCTCTTCAGTTATGTGAAGTTATAATATAAAGGAAAGAATGCTTAATTTCTAATGCATTTTGTATGTAAGAAATTAATTTTACTTTTACTCAAGTCTTAAGAAATAAAGAATTTAGATTTTAGGCATTATTCCTTGGTAAAAAATGAAAATTAAAGCATTGTTCCTTTTTTTACAAATTGGAATTAAAGTGTCTCGTTAACCACCCCAGAAACGGCTTTATGACCCCCACGGGGGTAAATACCCCCGGCTTGAGAACTACAGTTTTACAGGCATCCATTTTTGCATGTTAAAATGAAACCACGTCTGAAAGATATGTCTCTTGTCTTTATCGCAAACAGTTTGCGCGTGAAGCCATGATACACTTCGAGTTAACGAAAAATAATATCGTTTAGATTTCACAGACGTGGTTCAATTTCATTTACCAAGTCCAAAAACGAAAGTCCATTACCAAGTCATTTACCAAGTCCAATAAAGCAAGTCCTTGCAGCGATTCAAATTATTTTTATTGACTGCTCAATATGAACGAATGGCAAAGATTATGTTATTGGTATCTGCGGTATTAAGACCACGAGAACGCAAAAAATTATGAAAGTGAGAATTTTATGAAAGTGAATCATCTCTTAATTTATTGATTGATATGAACTAGGGCGACTTCAAGTAGTTTTCATTGCTTAATTTAAACGTGAGATTCGTCTTGAATGTAACTGATTTTTTGTAAATGATTAGCGTAAATGTAAAAAAAATAAATAACTTCCGTTATAGTTTTGCATCTGTGCAATTGTTCAGCAAATAATGAAATCTTTGGTAGAGATGTTTTTCGTCTATTTTTCTTATTCGAGACGTCGATTTGACTGACAGTAAGTAAATTTAGAATGTATTTACTGGCGGTGGTATTTTAAATTTATTTTATATGTAGGTTCCCCTGACGGTATATAATTATTTTCTCTTTGTTACTAACGGGATCAGACTCGCATAAAACCCAGCCTAATTTGCATAATTTCCATCTTCTTAGCTTATGTCACCAAACCCCGAATAGCTTTTTATAATTATAAAAGCTTTTGTTTTGCTTTATATTGGGATGTTTATTCAGATATTCAAATTTGTTTACGTTTGAGGGATGCAGATTAACTTCAGTCTTATTGTAAGTCAAGAAGAAGGAGGGTGGTGGTGCCGTCAGTGCATCTCATGCGGTGCACTGTAGGCATTACTTATGGTTCTTTGCAGCGTGCCTTCCTTAGGCCCCTAGCTGCAACCCCTTTCGTCCTTTATACTGTAGCTCCTTTCATATTCTCTTTCTTCCTTCTTACTGTCCACCCTCTCCTAACAATTGGTTCATGGTGCAGATGCGAGGTTTTCCTCCCGTTACACCTGTCAAACCTTTCTACTCCCAATTTCCCCTTCAGCGCTGAATGACCTCATAGGTCAGGTGCTTGGCCTTTGACCTAAATTCTATATTCTATTCTGTTCTTAAACTTGAGATTCGTCTCTATTGTAACGCCGTATTTTGTAAATATTTACAGCAAATTTCAAAAAAGAAAATCAGATACAGTTTTGCGGATGTGCAGTTATTGGACACATGTTGAAATGACAGGCAAAGATTTTTTTTCGTCCATTATTCTCATTTAAGACATCGATTTGACCGACGATAAGTAAAGTTAGAGTATATTTACTGGTGGTATTTACAATAAGTTAGAATATATTTAATGGTGGTGGTATTCTAGACTACGACGGTACATGAGAGGTAAACGCTTTATACAGAATAAACGGCCGATGAATTCGAGAAAAAAGTGATGAGACAAATAAAAAAAATAAAATAAAATAAAGGCAGCAGAATATTGGCAGCCCGTCCACTGGCAGGGATGAGGCAGCCGATGTGTCAGGTGTTTAATTATAACCTCCACTTCGTTGTCAAGACTTTTGTTACGTGACGTCATCTCCGTAGAAAACGGATGCAGTACGTGTATACAGAGTCGACTGGTCACTTCTGCTCGGTTATTACTATCCCAGTTCTGTTCTTGCGTTTTTATACAGTTTTTATCTATGCATTAATTTATTAATTTATTTTTGTCTTTTTTAATAAGTGAGATCTCTTTCTGTATATCCCTTTACCTCCTCTTTCTTTTAACCGATGAACACCATATTCTTTAGCTTGAATTTATTCAATTATTATTATTATTATTATTATTATTATTATTATTATTATTATTATTATTATTATTATTCAGAAGATGAAACCCATTCGTATGGAACAAGCCCACAACAGGGCTATTGATTTGAAATTCAAGCTTCCAAAGAATATGCTGTTCATTAGAAAGAAGCAACAGAAGATAAAGAGAAATACAGAGAGAAGGGATCAGGTATTAGGAAAACAGATGAACTAACAAATAAATAAATAATTAAAATGTAAGTAAATTATTAAAATACAAGTAGAAATGTATTAGGTTAATAATGCATTTCATCTTCGCTTGTCATGAACACCTATACGTCAGGTTTAATCAAACTAAAACTGAAATGTTTGAATATTGGTATTCGCCAGGTCTGAGGGAGGGTATTTTGGGGTTCCTCACCTCCAGGATTAAGGTCATTATTTCAAGGCCAAACATCTGTTAAGCATCTTTATTGCACCCGCTGCTACCGATGTATTAATGTAGGTCACTGATGCGTAATCAGCGCGCAAACTCGTCAGATGATATGGTCCACCTAGTATGCGATTTTTTTTAGGAGTAAATGCTTTGGAAGCTTGAATTTCAAGTCAGTGGCCCCTTTGGTGGGCTTGTTCCATATGAATAGGGTTCATCTCTTCTTCTTAATAATAATAATAATAATAATAATAATAAAATGAGAGTGGATCTTGTTTGTGGGGGCGGGGTAGGTAGGGGTTCGGGAAGGCAGGGGAGACATGACGGGAAGCGTCGGGTTCCAGCGCAGTGTAGCGGCGCCCATCAAGCTCGTAATAATAATAATAATAATAATAATAATAATAATAATAATAATAATAATATCTTGAAGGAGACCCCTCTTTGAGGCAAACTTCAAATAATAATAATAATAATAATAATAATAATAATAATAGTAATAATAATATAATAATAATAATAATAATAATAATAATAATAATAATAATAATAACAATAATCTTTCTTAAGTAGTTCTTACGTTATCGAGAATTTGAATTTGAATAGGCAATCAAGAACATTCAAAGAAAGGCACTGTTAACAGCTCGTCAATATACGTGGCAGAAATTGACATTCCTCGATATACAGAAGACGAGGTGAATATAGAAATAAAAAAAATAAGATGGACACGCTCCTTTCATGCAGAACGAATTCGTAAATGTAGACCCACAAAAAATTAAGTGTGTTCCCTATGACCAGGATACCAGGTTTGTTTCTTCTTGTTCTATGTATAGTAATTGTTCCTTCTTTTGTTAATTTGTTTTTTATATATATATATATATATTATATATATATATATATATATATATATATATATATATATATGTGATTACTACCATTTTTACTTATCGTTCTTTGTTTGTAGATTACCCCTTTTTTTATATTATATTTTAGCAAAGTGTAATATCTACGTTTTCAGCAAAAATTTTTTGTTCTTTTTTTTTTTTAAAGAGGATCTCGTCTCATCGCCAAGAAAGGACATTATTTTCTCGAAGAACCAAAACGTCTCCCGGGGTGATATGTTAAGATGCCTGTCTGTTCAAACGTTGGTATCTCTCTTGCTTCCAAGGGTAGTCACAGTACCAGCCAATTATGTTTGCCTTACTGCACAATAGAAACTGTTGTGTTCTCCGCTCTCTCTCTCTCTCTCTCTCTCTCTCTCTCTCTCTCTCTCTCTCTCTCTACAAAACTTAACAAAGGTCTCTCTCTCTCTCTCTCTCTCTCTCTCTCTCTCTCTCTGTCTCTCTCTCTCTGTCTCTCTACAAAACTCAACAAAAGTTACAGTCTGTCTGTCTGTCTCTTTCTCTCTCTACAAAACTTAACAAAAGTTTCTCTCTCTTTCTCTCTCTCTCTCTCTCTCTCTCTCTCCAAAGCTTAACAAATTCTCTCTCTCTTTCTCTCAAAGCTTAAAGGCCTGCCCCTCTCTCTCTCTCTCTCTCTCTCTCTCTCTCTCTCTCTCTCTCTCTCTCTCTCGCTAAGCACAGAGGTGCCTTTATATTCATGATTTCTCATGGGTGAAGGTCTGTATTGTGATCGCCTGCTTCCATTGTCTACTCTTAACTGTACCCCCACCCCCTATTCCAACCCTTACCTCCCCCTCCCCTAGGGCTCTGTCACTAACCTCCCCTCCCCCCTCCCCCCCTCCTCCTCCCTCGACCTTTGTGTTTTCTCCCCACCGACAGAATTAAATTCGGGTTTTCTTGTCATGCGATTATTATTATTATGTGCTCTGTTAAACTCTCTGCCTGGGTTTCTTGTATTTTTATTCCTTTGCAGAAATGATTTTCGCGTCTTGAGCGTCGATTTTGACATGAGGGGAATGGTTGCCGAGTTGTGATGCATGGGTTATTTTCTGTATTCATGAGAGAGAGAGAGAGAGAGAGAGAGAGAGAGAGAGAGAGAGAGAGATTGTGAGAGATTTGTTAAGTTTTAGAGAGAGAGAGAGAGAGAGAGAGAGAGAGAGAGAGAGAGAGAGAGAGAGAGAGAGAGAGAGAGAGAGATGTTAAGAGAAAGAGAGAGAGAGTTTAAGACCACGCTGAATTTTGCTCCATGTGTTTTAATGCTGAGAGAGAGAGAGAGAGAAATTAGACATGGGCATTTGTTCCAGTTTTGGAAAAAAACCCTAACAGAGAGCAATAAGTCTTATCGTTCCAACACAGCTTGGAAAGAGAAAATTACTGACGTTTGTTATATTTTTCATCTCTCTTGCTGAAGACATTGTGACGTTTGTTCAGTCCGAGACATGACTTATTTTTTTCGTCATACGTCATTCATTTATCTTCATCCAGTGAAATTAGACATGACCCCCTCTCCTCTTTGATTTAAACATCATAAGATGATCCCCAATCAGGTTTGTTCTTCAACAAATTTTGAAACATGTTTCATAACTGAATGACGTATATTTTCTCTCTCTCTTCTCTCTGAAGACAAAGTGATTCCTCAATCTTTAAACATTATGAGATGATCCGTCAGCCATCTTTCATCTGTCTCTTTGAATCACAAGAAACTGACGTGCCTCTCTCTCTCTCTCTCTCTCTCTCTCTCTCTCTCTCTCTCTCTCTCTCTCTCTCCTTTCAACTTTATGAGATGATCCCCAGCCATCTTTCTCTCTCTACATTTTGAATCTCCGTTTCCATAATTGAGTGACGTGATTTTCTCTCTCTCTCTCTCTCTCTCTCTCTCTCTCTCTCTCTCTCTCTCTCTCTCTCTCTCTCTCTCTCTCTCTCTCTCTGTCTTCTTGTGTCTCAAAGGACCTGAGAGCATAATTCGCGTCCCGGGTCTAGTGCAATAGTGTTAATGAGGTATGCAGAAACATTCTAAGGTTCTTTTCTTCTCTGTCAAATTCTTCTTTGTCTTTCCTCTCTCTGTCAATTCTTCTTTGTCTTTATTTATTTTTTTTTTGTGATTCATCTCCAGACAGTATGTGCAAGTTGTTATTTCGTTCGTCCGATGCGTGGATGAATATCCTCCCTGATTTTTCTGTTAGTTATAAATTTGTTATATATATATATATATATATATATATATATATATATATATTATATATATATATATATATATATATATATATATATATATATATATATATATATACAGATAGATAAATATATATATATATATATATATATTTTATTTTTTTCACAGGTTTCATGAGTTAATAAATGGTTTCTATAAACTACACAAGAAATATATTTTTTCATTACAAAGACAGGAGTTTGCCAATTGTTCTCCTAGGCAAAACCAGTCACTACAATCTCCTGGTTTTAAGTAAAATGAATCTAAGAAATGGCCCACATCCCAACAGGAACCACATACCAGGGAACGAATATTATAAAATGAAATATAGTATGGAATCAAATGCCACTGGCAAACAGTACTTTTAAGAAACAACAATTAAATGTGTCTTTCCGAGTCATTTAAAAAAAAAAAAAAAAAAGTGCATTAAAGGAGTACACATTTACCGTTAAAGCACCTGCTCTGGGACAAAATTACCCACCGTTTCCCCTCTCATTAGATCTCTTACCCTAACACCTTTAGGGAACTCCTTTAGGTAATCCCTTTAGGTAACTCACTTTAAATTGACATAAAATCAAATTGAAGGTGAGCCTCAGCCCGCCCAAAATGCTTTCCGATAAAATGTTAATATGCAAATGGAACCTCTTCTCTCTCTCTCTCTCTCTCTCTCTCTCTCTCTCTCTCTCTCTCTCTCTCTCTCTCTCATTAGAATAAAGTTTGTCGCTACTTCTCTCTCTTTCTCTCTCTCTAAAATTAAAGTGTCTCTCTCTCTCTCTCTCAAATTAAAATAAAGTTTGCCGCTACTTCTCTCGCTTTCTCTCTCTCTAAAATTAAAGTGTTTGTCGTTAATTCTCTCTCTCTCTCTCTCTCTCTCTCTCTCTCTCTCTCTCTCTCTCTCTTCTCTCTCTTTCTCTCTCTAAAATTAGTGTTTGTCATAAACTCTCTCTCTCTCTCTCTCTCTCTCTCTCTCTCTCTCTCTCTCTCTCTCTCTCTCTCTCTGAGGCCAACTCATATATGTACACACACACATATACAGTATATGTAATATATATATATATATATATATATATATATATATATATATATATATATATATATATATACATATATATATAATTTATATTGAAGCATGGCTCAAACAGATACTAAGTGCATAAAGAAATATTGAATTGTGTGGTGGGGTCCTTTTACTGTACCCCCTTTCATGTTATCTTTCTTCCATCTTGCTATCCACCCTCTCCCAACAATTATTTCAAAACAGGAGGTTTTCCTCCTGTTACACCTTTCAAACCTTTAAACTCTCAATTTCCCGTTTTTGCGCTGAATGATCTCATAGGTCCCAGTGCTTGGCCTTTGGCCTAAACTCTATATTCCTTTCCCAGAGCTTGGCTTTATAGCCTAATCTTCATATAAATAAATAAATGGCTGCTGGTGTAATGAACCCAACCCCTGCCTAGGTCTCTGAAATTTTTAACAAGACTCCAAAGGTGAATGGAATATCTCTGATTACTTTAATTTTCCTTTCTCTCGAATGGAATGTCTCTGATTACTTTCATTTTCCTTTCTCTCGAAAGGCCTTCATTTTCCTTGAAGGCGAAAGGCCTGCATGTGAGGAGGAGAAAGCAACCTTGCATATTGTGTGAAGTTGTATTTCCACACATCACCAGATTTTACTGATAACGTGTGTAAGTTTCCTTGGTAATGCCATGTTTGAAATAACAAGACGGGTGCTCTCTCTCTCTCTCTCTCTCTCTCTCTCTCTCTCTCTCTCTCTCTCTCTCTCTCTCTCTCTCTCTCTTTCCTTCACGGCTATATCTGTCCTTAAATTCACACCGGGGTTTTGCTCCAAAGGCGAAGATTGTGAGGATATTGAACCGGGCATAACCCCCTTAGAAATCTGGAATGGAATGGTACTGAAAGCCATTCATTTGCATAGGAACGTCAAGTGTTCGCTGTGTTTCACGCCTAATGATGTGTGTGGGAAAGACGGCATGTCCGGATTGTGATTCCGTTTCCGTTTTAATGAGGTTTATTAATATTTTCCATATTTCTCCCAACGCTTGTTTTGGTTTAACGACCTCTACTATATCTTCTGTTGTTGAATATACAGCCGATAGATAAATGGTAACTGAATACGGCCTCATTCAAATACAGAGAACTCATGACTTGGATTCCAAGCTTTTAAGAAATATTTATGGGGTTGTTTGACTGCACTAGCGTATCCAAAAAATTTCATGGGGGCCACCAATTTTCATATTATACACATATATATATTCATTAAGATTATTGTTATTATCATTGTTGTTATTATTTATTTTTTCTGGATTTTATTACTTCTAATAACAGATTTTTAATGTTTTTTCTAAATCTTCAGTATTATTATTTTTATTATTTTTTCTCATTTATAGTGTTTTATTATCTAAATTTTCAATAAAAGATTCCATTATTTTGTCATTATTTTTCATGGGGCACGTGCCCAGGTGCCCCCTCGACCCGCTAGTGTTTGACTGAAGTGTGTGTATTTACACTTTTATTTTTAAATAAAAGATGGTCGTCCTTTATGAACGGAATACTGGTTCATTAAATGGTACAGTATATGCCAGCCATTTATTCATAAGAGATAAATTATGGTTCTTAAGTTCAAACGAAGATGTGTAACTACCCTAATACAATTCTTGTATTTTAATAATTTACTTACATTTTTTACTGTTTATTTATTAATTTGTTAATTTGTTTTTTCCTTTTATAAGTGATCTCCTCTTTTTATATTTCCATTACCTATGTACTTTTTTCTAATGACCCCCATATTCTTTGGAAACTTGAATTTTAAGTTGATGGCCCTTTAGGGGGTTGTTTCATATGAATGTATTCATCTTCTGAATATAATAATAATAATAATAATAATAATAATAATAATAATAATAATAATAATAATAATAATAATCCTTCTGTTACATCTTTCTAATGAGCCCCATATTCTTTGGAAGCTTGAATTTTAAGTTAATGGCAATGGCCCCTGTGGGCTTGTTTCATATGAATAGGGTTTATCTTCTGAATAATGTGTGTTTGTGTGTGTGTGTGTTTTTTTTTAGTATAAAGGTTTATGTATGTGTGTTTGTGATCATATATATGTATTTATGCGCGGTAATGTTCATATATATATGGATGCCTTTATGTATGTATGTATTCTTTTTTTAATTGATCATGTATTATACATTTAATGTAGGTTAATGTGCAATATAAGTATGGACAAAATTGAAAGGTATTATACTGAGATGTCCTTCATGCAATTTCTTTTTTAATTGATCACGTTCTGCAGAGAGAGGTTAGTAATAAAGCAAGAGAGAGAGAGAGAGAGAGAGAGAGAGAGAGAGAGAGAAAGGGGAAAAGCGAACTGTGATACCAGTCACGCTTAATATGAGAACCAGGTGACAGGCAACATTGGGTAGTCCACTTCCGAAATTCATATTTTGACCCTCCCGTCTGATCTTGACCCGTGACTTTAGAGGGGAGGCTGGGGTGTTAGGGGTGTCCGAGAGCAGGGAGGGGATGGGAAGGGGGAGAGGGTTCCCCGGGCTGAAAGGTCAGATTATTTTCATGCTCCTTAGGAAATGCATCCCTCCAGTGATGGGATTTCTTGAAGTTCCATTAGACTTTCATTTACCAAACCAGCATGCGAGATGATTATTTTTTTCTCTCTCTGTCCTTAAAGGGGTTGGCTGCTGGACGAGCTGGGATATGGCTGTGTGCGTTTTCTCTCTCTCTCTCTCTCTCTCTCTCTCTCTCTCTCTCTCTCTCTCTCTCTCTCTCTCTCTCTCTCTTGTGTGTGTGTGTGTGTTCTGAATTCTTTCATGAATGAAGTAAAACTTCGAGATATACCTTATTTTTTTTTTTTTTTTATTTTTAGCTCTCTCTCTCTCTCTCTCTCTCTCTCTCTCTCTCTCTCTCTCTCTCTCTCTCTCTCTCTCTATATATATATATATATATATATATATATATATATATATATATATATATATATATATATATATATATATATATATATATATATATATATATATATATATATATATATATATATATATATATATATATATATATATAGTTAGTGTATACTGTATATGTGTGTGTATGCTTAAAAATCACAATAGATGCAGGTGACTTCACTATAAAATTTTTATATTTGTTTGGACGCTATAGAAATCCAAACTGCATAACAGACCCAAACAAAATTTTGCACACGACCTCTGTGTCACCCTAGAAAGGTTTATAACTCAAAATTAAACCCTTATCCGTGACAGACGTTCAAACACAAACAAAACAAATGAAATTTTCGTTTTTATGTCACTGTTTCCTTTAGTGCTTGATGGGTTAATTCTCATTTTTCACCTGACGCCCCACCTTATCTTCCAGGCGCTGTCAGACGTATGATTAACCTACAACAATAAATCCAAAAAATTCTTTATCAGATCAATAAAATCATGATTTATGATAATTATTGATATAAAACTCGATGAAATTATCATTGAAAATGCATAAAATTAGAGGAACTCGACGAAGCTCCAGCTTCCCTTCACACTGCTATTATGAAAAATATAAATCGTATTATTTTATAAAAATATTGTTACAGAGTGTTAAATTTAATATACAATATTTATAATAGATTTTCCATAACAAGATGCTTTAAAAGTGTAAATTATTCGCGATTTATCTTCATAAAAATATTGCCAGGGCGTCTGGAATAGTTACACCTGCTGACATGTCTTTTATCAGTTGCAAGTCACTATGTGATGGTGGATACACAGCCTGAGGATGTTGAATCCTATGATAGTGAATGGGTGTGTTAGGAGGGAGTGAGAAAGAGAGAGAGAGAGAGAGAAGAGGGGGTGTTAGGCCTTACATTTGTTTGTCATCAGTCTGTCATTAATTAAACGGTGTGAGGGGCTTGTGCAGACATCATCTCCACAACTTAAGAGGCATCATCTTCCATAGGAAAACTGAAACAACGGAGAGGGAGGGAGAAACCTAAGTAGACGAGATATTCGAAGCTCCGAATGAAGTTATAAGGTATTTTTTTTTTGCAATTTTAGACAGTGATGGTTGCCTTTCGTCGATTTTAAATGACTTTTCAGTGGATCAGGTGAAGTTGAGCATTGATGCTGTTTGCTACTGAATACTTTACAGCATTAGGTTTGGTCAAATGTAACAAAGAATATATATATATATATATATATATATATATATATATATATATATATATGTATATGTATATATATATATATATATATATATATATATATATATTTATTTATTTATTTATTTATATTTATATACATACACACACACACACTTTACATGATAAAACAATTTAAAGGAGATACAGGAAAATATTTTTGAGGACTTCAGAGTTTTCCTGGGCAGCGCCTGTTTGGTCAGCTAATATATACTAATATGTACATATATATGTGTATATATACATCATGTATATATCATATACATACACACATACATACATACACACGCGAGAATTGCATTTTGTAAACAACGGTTTGTGTGCTCAGAATCTCCCATTTTTTCATTTACTTATTGAAAAGCATGGTGCCCACTGCATTTACTTCTTTCATGGACAAATTTTACGCTACAAAAATCAAACTGTTCTGACATGCTTGGCCCAAACATTTAATTATGTAGTTTATATAAATATATTTGCTGCAGTGTCTTCCCATTCCTGGTTTACTTTCTCTGAATGAATTCTTTGAATCCACTGCTCTTCCCTTACACACACGGTGTAAACACTTAAGTTCAGGGAAAAGAAATAATTTTTATCACATACTGACTGGAAGAATTTACTCTTCCTGGTAACCAACCTGTACCTACCGCCAAACGATGTTTTTATAAGAATGGAAAAAGTTTTAGCCTCAGTAAGTAAATGTTTGGTTTTCTTGTGTCTTGTATGTTTTTTTAATATTTTAGATTTTTTTTTTTTATTATAGTCCTTGCTCCTTCTCATGTCATCAGGATATTCACGACTGTTTTTTTTTATTTGTTTATTAATTTATATATTTTTTTAGTTATCCAGTCATGTCTATTTTGATTGTCATAAATAAAATCTATTTTCGTTCACTATTCGATGCATTTTCATTCCGGTTAAGATCTGAGATGAAAATGGTAACCCTCCTGAAGAAATGAAAAAATGGTAGGAAAAATTTATCAAAAAATTCATGTTGTTGGTTTTTTAACCCCTCCTATAAATGAAAAAAATGGCAATATATATAAAAAATCTGATATATAAAAAATGATGTTGAAGTTATATATATGTGTGCATTATATATATTATATAAATATAATAAATATAAAAAAGTTACTGCATTCAGAACTAATGTCATTCCCCTTATCCAGATTATGCACAGAGGCTAGCTCTTAGCAGATATCAGCCCTGAAAAAAAAAAAAGAATAGTAAGAAGAAATGAAAAGATCTTGTATAAAATCAGTTCCACTGTTCTTGCAGCTTCCCTTTGTCCCCTAGCTGCAACCCCTTTCATTTCTTTGACTGTACCTCCATTCATATTGTCTTTCTTCCATCTTGCTATCTACCCTCCCCTAACAATCATTTCATAGTGCAACTGCGAGGTTTTCCTCCTGTTACACCTTTCAAACCTACCTACTCTCAGTTTCCTGAATTACCTCATAGTTCCCGGTGCTGTCTTTCTTCGTAACGGAATATATTACAGTCATTCCATTTGCGCTGTAGACGCGACAATTTAAACTCAATCGTTTAGGGATCGTTCAGCTTTATGGAAAAGAAATTCGGCCCTATTTACCCACCGTGCGAATTCGTAGTTTAAATACTTGTGATTAAAGATGACGAGGAGCTTTGAAAGCTGTCCGTCAGAAAAGTGAGTCCTTTTAATGTATAATGCAGTTGGCGCAGTCTGGTTGTGTAAAGAGATGTGTAATTATACCCTTTGCTTTTGTTCCGGGGGTAAATTAATTAACTGTCCTGTTGCATAATATTGGTCGCTTTAATTAGCTAATGGTGTTGTCGCTGAATTCCGTAAAGTTGATATCATTGTTATCAGTGGATTTACGAGTTTATTAACATTGTTATCAGCGGATTTACAAGTTTATTATTAAAACGGATTTACAGGTTCATTTATTAACTTTGTTCGCATTATTAATCAAAGGGATTTGATTTTATTTATTAACCTCAGTTATCAACAGATTTGCAAGTTAATTTATTAACATTGTTATTAACGGATTTATTAGTTCATTTAGGTTCAGTTCTTTTATTAACATCATTGATATTTACAAGTTTATTATTTTGCAGTTTCATTTGTTAACATTAACATTGTTATCAACGGATTTACAGTTTCATGTATTATAGATATTACGGATCTGAGGTGGAATGACTTCTATGATGACAGTTATTAACACTGATGGAATGCTTATATGATGATATATATATATATATGTATATATATATAATATATATATAACTATATATATATAAAATAAAAATAATAATTTTTTTTTGTTCATGCTGCTTTGTGATTATTGCGGTTTTTTGCTACGATTATCAACGTAAATTATGTTTTTACATACAAACAGTATTTGACTGTTCATGTCCCTCGTGACTTGCTTTACTTAGTATGCTAAATGTATGTAAAGCTTCTAGCAAAATTAAACAAATTTCACAGAAGGGAATTGTCATGAAACAGACATTATAGTATATTTTTATTCTAGTGCATTGTCTCAGTTGTTTATTAACAAGTGAAAAATGCGCCGAAGTTTCTTAGGCGCAGTCGAGATTTTCTGCACAGCCGCTACAGCGTATAGGTCTAATCAAGGCCACTTAAAATAGATCTATCTTTCGGTGGTCTGGGCATAACGCTGTATGAGCCGCGGCCCATGAAACTTTATCACGGGCCATGGTGGCCTATCGTACATCGTTGCCTTAAATAAAATAAACACTACTGACGCTAGAGGGCTGCAATTTGGTATGTTTGATGATTGGAGGGTGGGTGCTCAACATAACAATTTGCAGCCCTCTAGCCTCAGTAGTTTTTAAGATCTGAGGGCGGAGAGAAAAAGTGCGGACAGAATAAAGTGCTGGCGGACTGACAAAGCCGACAATAGTTTTCTTTGACAGAAAACTAAAAAGTTGCACGTTCCTTTGTAAACCAAGATCTCGCATAAGATATTTGCTTGGGGCTGTTTTCTTAGAAGTGGTGAAATTGAATCGAGTTTCTTGTGCCGAAACTTTTGTAAATTGTAGAGTTTCATCAGCTTTGCGCGCGTGCATACCGCACGCACAGTTGTTTACAGAGAGAGAGAGAGAGAGAGAGAGAGAGAGAGAGAAATCTTCTTTGCAATGACAGATGTAGATATGTAGATTCTAATGAGAGAGAGAGAGGGAGAGAGAGTTCTTCTTTGCCATGACAGGTGTAGATTCTAATGTGTGTGTGTGTGTGTGAGAGAGAGAGAGAGATTTTTTTGTTAGAAGTAAGTGCAGTTATTGCTTACACAAGTTCTTCTCTATTCAGTTTAAGTGTACTTAAACACTAGTTTTATTTGATGCCGGAGAACTTTTCTAAGTCTGTATTTTGATACCCTTAGGAGTAGGCAACGTCCAAATTTTCAGATTAACGAAAAATTCACAAAAAAAAATGTATATGATTATTATAATCACTTTTGTAAGTGATTCATTTATCACACATTACCATAGGCGAAAAATAAGAGACAGGGTATAGGTCCTGACCAGTTTCGACTATTTCCAAGCCATTGAAAGGACTGTGGTAATGTGATGATATATATATATATATATTATAATCACTTTTGTCCAGGAAGCATATGATCACTAGGCTGTCTTATTTATTTTTCATTACATCTTCAGGGCTGTGCACAAGAAAAGATAAAACATACAGTCTTAGAATACACTTAAAATGTTACAGTAAAAATGAAATAAATAAGAATAAAAACACAACCAACCTAGAGGTGAAACAGTAAGAACTAAATGGAAAGAAGCCACCACAGTAGAGTTAAGCTAAATACAATTGACCAGCGGATGTATGAGTATTTAATGATGGTATGAGTTGTTTTATAAATAACGACTCTAAGATTGTTAAGTCTTGAGGTTGGCAGTTTAAAATCTTCGTTCTCAAGCCATTGCTTTGAATGGTTCCTGATGTTTGGAGTGCTCTGGGGATTCTGCTACTGTGCGGAAACTAATCCTGATGTGTATATATATATATATATATATATATATATATATATATATATATATATATATATATATATATATATATATATATATATATATATATATATAGATGGTTATATACGATGTGTGTGTGTGTGTGTGTGTGTGTGGTAAACAATAAGGCCAGTAGGTAAACAATAACCCATTAAAACTGAACGCTAGTAGATCCAGGGGTCTTTCGGCAGAATTAACCCAGCGTTTATCACACCGATCCACTCATGAAATGGGTGAGCCTTTCCAATTTGGCTGAACATAAATCGAATCAAAGGGAAATAGAAAAAGGGCGGGGGGGGGGGGGCGGGATTATTCGGAACTAATACATGAGAATTACTGGTTTGTTGCTGTTCAGTAATTCGGTCTCGTAGGGTGGGGAAGTGCCGTCAGTATACACCTCACGTCGTGCACTGTAAGCACTGCTTTAATGTTTTTCGCTGTTTTTTCCCGTTACCGTACCTCCGTTCATATTCTCTTTCGTCCATTCCCTCTACTCAGCCCTCTCTAACAGTGCAGTGTGACTGCGAGGTTTTCCTCCTGTTGCATCTTTCAAACCTTTTATTTTTCTGTAAAAGAAAACTCTTGTGCCGGCTTTGTCTGTCCGTTCGCGCTTTTTTCTGTCAGCACCTTTTCTGTCCGCCCTCAGACCTTAAAAACTACTGAGGCAAGAGGGCTGCAAATTGGTATGTTTATCTTCCATCCTCCAATCATCAAAATACCAAATTGCAGCCCTCTAGCCTCAGTAGTTTTTTTTTTTATTCTATTTAAGGTTAACGTTAGTCATAATCGTATTTCTGACAGCGCTATAGGTACCAACAGCTTAGGCCACCACATGACCGTGGCTGAGTTTCATGGGCCGCGGCCAAGAGTTTTATGGGCCGTGGCTGAGTTCGGCGCGTTTCTTACTCGTTTTATTTTATATTAATCCGGTAGTTCCTTCGTTCGAGAAGTATACCCCAGTCTCCTGCTTTTTTGAACAATCTGAAAATAATGTTGAATATTTCCCTTCGCTAATGAATTAAAACCTTTCCTCCGCGTGCTTTGACATTGCAAACCCAGTCTTTGATCAAACGCTTTATAAAACCACTCTTAATCTCAGGCTTCAGGCTTCTGCAGCAAGTGGTATGGACATTTCCAACCAGCCTGAGGGCACTTGTTGCAAAAAAGAGCGTATATCGAGGGCATTGGAATGGGTATTCCAGCCCTAATGCCCTTCTTTTGCGTCTTTTGCAGCTGTTGCCGGGATTGGGGGTGGGGTGTTCTGGGTATGGCCCTGGAGGTTAGGGGAATGTGGGGGTAGGTTCCTTATAGCCACTGCAGTGTTAATATGGACAACCTGGAAGCAGATTGCAGAGATTATAATGTATTATATTGTATTATTGTATTGTATCGTCCCTCTGTAAATATCATTTTCTAACTCAGACCCAAAGATGGTGAGGAAAAGGAAGGGAGGGAGGGAGGGTGGAATTTAAAAGGGGTGGGGGATTTAACTAGAAGCTTGATTTTTTATAGAGTATCTTACTTTATTGCTATAAACTTTGAAGCGGAGAACTTCATTATGATAGGATTAATAGCTAAAAAATTGTTGTTTTCCCAATTTTTTCAATAATACTCTAACTCGCCCATTTTCTTGAAAATTCGTATATTCAATAACTCAGACTCACTTAGATATACATTTAACTTAGATGGTTTGGGCAAACTTATCATTTGCTCAATCGTGTTTTTCTTAGTTATGGAAAAACTATTGTGCCGGTTTTGTCTGTCGTCCGCACTTTATTTAATCGTGTTTTTTCTGTTTTCAGATCTTCAAAGAAAAGTATTGGGCTGGTTTTTGTATGGTGATCATACAAATTTCATTCTCTAGCCTAGTTTTTTCTTACGGTCAAAGTTAGCCCATAATCAGAGGTCTTAAAACTATAGGATAGGCCACCAACGTGCCGTGCTGTTTCTTCCACGGCTCCAGCATTATACCGAGACCCACTGAAAGATAGATAAAATTTCAGTGGATTATTATGCTGTACATAAAACTCGATTGGGCCGAAGAAACTTTGGCGCATTTTGTACTTGTTTTATTTTTTTCTTAGCTCAAAGCCATCTCATATCATTAGAAGCAAGTTAAAAAAAATTACATGAAGCTGAAAAGAGAGGATGTAATTACGCTTTTCAAAACACACAATATTTTCCATGCACGGAAAACATTTCCTACTGAGTATATCACCTGGAACTGAATAGTTAATCACATGAGACCAATTTTAATTCGGCGACTCGGCGTGGTTTGCATTGCGCAAGAAAAAATTTAAGTTGGGCAAATGTGGGCTAATGAGCATGCGTATATCGCCCCCTCCCTCTTCATCCTCCCCCATTGGTTCTTGGGTCAGAAATGTTGAGAAATAAAATCTCATCACTTACCTTTGGCAGATTTTGATGAAAGTTTCATTTTATAATGAGATTACTCTCTTAATACTTGGGAGGTTATGTGGAATATTCTTGAGAATGTTTGTGTGTGTGTGTGTGTGTGTATACATACAAACATTCTCAAGAATATATAAACTACAATCATATTGAATGAATGATCATGAGGTATATATTATTAGCCTTTAACATATTCCAGGTATCAATTCAAGTAATATCACCAATTTAAGTATTACTTTACGAGACAGATGAACAACAGTGACTCAGTCCATGACTCAACTAGATCTTCATTATAATGACTCAACACGCAAATGCTGAGTCACGCGGACATGCAGACCATCATATACAAGCGCTAGATAAATGTTGATGTTAGCTGGTTTTTCCCCTGATACATAAATGTTAATGTTAGCTATTTTTCTGAAACATAGTCCCCTCGTCAGTGCTATTATTTAATTTGATTAAAAATTAAATGACTCTCCTCCTTACATTCTCTCAAGTAATACTTACATCGTCAGTTGCAAATACACATCGTCAGTTGCAAATATACATCGCCAGTTGCAAATTTACATCGTCAGTTTCAAATATACATCGTCAGTTGCAAATATGCATTGTCAGTTGCAAATATACATCGTCAGTTGCAAATTTACATCGTCAGTTGCAAATTTACATCGTCAGTTGCAAATTTACATCGCCAGTTCCAAATATGCATCGTCAGTTCCAAATATGCATTGTCAGTTGCAAATTTACATCGTCATTTACAAATATAAGTTCGTCAGTTGCAAATTTACATCATCAGTTGCAAATATACATCGTCAGTTGCAAATTTACATCGTCAATTGCAAATATACATCGTCATCTACAAATACATCGTTAGTTGTAAATTTACATCGTCAGTCGCAAATACATCGTTAGTTATAAATTTGCAAATTTACATCGTCAGTTGTAAATTTACATCGTCTGTTGCAAATATACATAGTCAGATGTAAATTTACATCGTCATTTGTAGATATACAGTACATCGTCAGTTGCAAATACACATCGAGCCCTTCTACTCTTGCAGTCATTCAGTTATATCTTTCATCTGTGTTCGACTCTTAACAACTCTCAAAATTATAACTATTTACTGTATTAATTTATTGTTTTTTAATATGAGACCTCTATGTATTTCCCTTTACCTTCAATTCTTCCTAATGAACGCCACAAGTCAATGGCCCCTATGGTGGGCTTGTTCTTTATGGATAGGGTTCATCTTCCGAGTAATAAATAATAATAAATAATAAATAATAATAAATAATAATAAATAATAATAAATAATAATAAATAATAATAAATAATAATAAATAATAATAATCGTATTTTCCTTTTGCAGGTAAGAGAGGTGTTTTCCAGCAGTAGATGATGTCTGGGTCAGTATTGATGGTAAAGTGTGCAGTGCAGTTTTTTTAATAATGTAGTTATATTCATTTAAATTTACCTCTTCATAGTTAAGGCTCTTTCATCGTTACATGTTGTATAAGTATGTGTGTGTGTATATATATATATATATATTTTATATATATATATATATATGTTTATGTATTTATACATATAAACACATACTGTATATATATATGTATGCGTGTGTATATACAAATTTGTGAAACTGTCAGGGTGAACACTTAGTTGCTTATCTTGCAAATCGTGGTAATTATTTATACATACGTACATAAATACATACATGAGTATTATTGACATCTTGAACACTTAATACCCTTTTTAGAAAAATCAGTGACCCAAAATCAGTGCCCTGAACATTGCTTATATTCCATGTATTATGATCTCGCCTCTCGAGATCGACAGGTTCTTTAAAATAAACAAGCAATTGGGCCGAAATGACTGACGAGAGGTGACAAACAAACGAGGGAGGAGCAAAAAGAAATACAAAAGTTACCTTAAAATTAATTTATTTACAATATTTACAGTTGAGTCAAGGTTCAATTAGAATAAGTAAAATGAACATTATACAAATGAATTAAACTCATTACAGCAGCAACAATCAAAACCAAAGAAAAAATAAAATAGAGTCAGTACATAAATGAACATTAAAAAAATTATCAAAAACATAGGCATGGGCAGTTCAACAAACATCACGAATAAACAACAGGTAGCATATAAAAAAAAATTATCAAAAACATAGGCATGGGCAGTTCAACAAACATCACGAATAAACAACAGGTAGCATAAATATGCTAGCGTAGCTTACAACATAATTAATAATGAAATAACACGAACAACACTCATGCAGTATAAATAATATGATACCAAGGCGGTATAACAAAAAGAGCAGCATAAATACAAAATGAAGGAAACGGTATTAGCAGACGAACTCAATAGAGCCATCGAAACAGCCCCAAGCTGCTTGGCAGGAACACTGCAGGACAACTCCGACAGAGTCGACACGACAACCATCTCGTCCTCAAGCACAGTGCTGACGTCCTCCTCCAGTACCGACGACCGCGACAGAGCCGACACGGCAACCATCTAGTCCTCCAAGAAACGTACTGACGTCCTCCTCCATCTACGACGACCATGACAGAGCCGACACGGCAACCATCTCGTCCTCAAATACTCTCCGCTGCTCTGCTAATGACCTGACTCGCAGGTACTGATACCTGCTGCTGCTACCTTGGGCCATCGGTCGATCTGCCCTCCAGAACCTGACTTGTTGCTGCTACGAACCTGACTCACAGGTACGAAGACCTGCTGCTACCCCAACGGACTTGCTGCTGCCCTGGACCATCGGTGTTCTGCCCTCCAGAACCTGGCTCGTTGCTGTTATGAACCTGACTGACGCTGTCAAGCACTCCACGACAGACGTCAACTCGCCAGCAAAAAAAACACAAATAAAAGGCAACAATCCACTAAGGGAACAATCGACAAACGATTGTTCCTGTCCATGGGAGAATGAAAACGTAGTATTTCCAAGACTCCACAAGAGAGAGCTTTGAGATGGATTTACCAAGTAAAGCCAAAGGCTCTGCAGTTGCTAAGTAACCTTTTTAGTTTTCTGTAAAAGAAAACTATTGTGCCGGCTTTGTCTGTCCGTCCGCACTTTATTCAGTCCGCATTTTTTCTGTCCGCCCTCAGATCTTAAAATCTGCTGAGGCTGAGGGGTGCAAATTGGTATATTGATCATCCACCCTCCAATCATCAAACATAACCAATTGCAGCCTTCTAGCCTAGCCAGTTTTTGTTTTATTTAAGGTTAAAGTTAGCCATGATCGTTTTTCTTGCAACGATATGTCACAGGCCACCACCGGGCCGTGGTTAAAGTTTCATGCGCCGCGGCTCATACTTCATTATACCGAGACTACCAAAAGATGGATCTATTTTCGGTAGCCTTGATTATACGCTGTAGCAGCTGTACAGAAAACTTGATTGCACCGGAGAAACTTGGGCGCATTTTTTCCTTTTTTTTTTGCGTAGTTCCTGTGGGTAAGTTATCCAAAATTCTAATTTTTGAATGACAGAATGCTAAGTTAATTCACAGTAAGATAAAATGCTGACTACTTTTACCTTCTGTACAGTATTTAAATGGCCTCTAGCAGAAACTCCTATTCTACTTTTTCTTCTTTTTTCCATTTTCATCTTTACAGAGAAATTCCTTAGAGATTAATGCAATTAGGGCGTTGTTGCCTTCCACGTATCCGATGCGCTATTACAGATATAAAATAAATATCGCGCGCATATATTCTGTCGCTTTGTATACACATCAAATATATATATATATATAGCTATATATACATCTATCATTGGTGTATATATATATATATATATATATATATATATATATATATATATATATATATATATATATATATATATATATATATATATATATATATATATATATATATATATATATATATAATATATGCTGCTATATATATATATATATATTCATATATATGATACGGTATATATATATATATATATATATATATATATATATATATATATATATATATATATATACAATGTGTGTGTGTGCTTGTGTGTATTGTGTTGGGTTATGCATCCCTTTCTATCAGTTGCTTTATAGGTAAACACCTGGAGTTTATGGTTTGCTATTTTTGGCTAATGGGTCATCATGATCGTCTCCCTTGCCACATTTGGCTTGCCTTAAGCAATGCCCTTTGTACTACAGCCATTGTGTTGTCATATCTTATTATATATGGTCTTGGTTTTTATTATCTTCAGCTGAGGTCACTCGGGTATACGTCCCTTTGCGTTTGATTAGCAGAAACTTGGTTGTTTAATAAACAAGGAAAATACGCGCCGAAGTTTCTTCCGCGCAATCGAGTTTTCTATACAGCCGCTGCAGCGTATAGGCCTAATCAAGGCCACCGAAAATAGATCTATCTTTCGGTGGTCTCGGTATAATGCTGTTTGCGCCGCTGCCCATGAAACTTTAAATACGACCCGGTGGTGGCCTGTCCTATATCGTTCCCAGACGCACGATTATGGCTAACTTTAAGATTAAAGAGAATAAAAACTACTGAGGCTAAAGGTCTGCAATTTAGTACGTTCGTTGATTGGAGGGTGGATGATCAACATGTCAATTTGCAGCCCTCTAGCCTCAGCAGTTTCCAAGATCTGAGGGCGGACAGAAAAGTGCGGACGGACAGACAAAGCCGGCACAATAGTTTTCTTTTACAGAAAACTAAGAATTATGTAACTTCAGTTTACTTTCATTTCATGGGCTGTTTCATCATATCTTTCGCTCATTTGTTCTGTGGAATCAAGCTAATGATGTTCATTGTTTTAGGCTTGTTTCATTAAAGAGTGTATGCATTACGAATAATAATAATAATAATAATAATAATAATAATAATAATAATAATAATAATAATAATAATAATAATAATAAAAAATCAACTTCAATTTAATATTTTAATACTTTTTATTTACTTTTTATTTATTTATTTATTTATGATTTTATTTATTTATAATTTATTTATCTTTTTATTAACTTTTTGTTTACCTGTTTTTTATTACTTCTGTTACTTTCCGTGTTGAACATTAATATTCTTTGAAGCTCGAATTTCTTTCTAATGAAGAACTTATGGTGGGCTTGTTCCATATGAATAGGGTTATCTTCTGAATAATGATCTTAATAATAATAATAATAATAATAATAATAATAATAATAATAATATTTTGCTATTAAAAGCTGTCTATTTAATGCTGATCTTTATTTAATAGAGTGATATATATATAATATATATATATATATATATATATATATATATATATATATATATATATATATATATATATATATATATATATATGAAGACCAGGAGCAGACACTCAAACAACAGGCAAATTGGAGTAACAGAAAGGCGTTCTTTCTTCTTTATCCATTTATTGTTACGCCGACGTTTCGTATCTCTTGATACATCTTCTAGGCTGAAAAAGCGATGAACTTAAACAGTACTGTGTATTAACACTAAAAGGTATACACATTATATACTTAACACCATGTTAAATGACAATTTAAAAGAAAAAAAAGGACAACCTTAAAAACACTCACAAGATATTAAAAAATATTTAAAAAAGTATTTTAAAAATGAACAGAACAGCAGAAGAAGGCCGGGGCCAATAAAAAAAAAAAAAAAAAGGACGCCTACCCACACCGGTAGTGTAAAGCAAACTGACACAGACAAGCAATGCAAGGAGGGGAGAGAAGGTGGGGGCGGGGAGTATAAACAAAGAAGTTACAGCAGGTAGTTAAGCAATGAACAGCTGGGTGGAAGCTGATTGGTGATTAAGGGCAGGGACAGTTAATTTAATCATAATGGATTCAAGTGTGGTTAACTCTTCCACGTATCAGGTTCTCCCACAATACGAAAATCCTTAGCATCTACATGTGTCTTACAAATTTTGCTGTGATTCCTTACATTGGACTGCTCGGGATTGGATAATCGACAGCCTGTTCTAAAACTAACTCCTTGATGAGAGGAGATTCGGACTTTAGCAGCCTCCTGGTACAACCGATGTAAGTGCCGAGATCACATCTAGGACAATTATATTTATAAATCACACCGGAAGTAAACAAGGGGCTAATCTTGTCCTTGACATGGAAAAGAGATGCAATGGTCTCCCGAACTACCAACCAAACTACCAACAGTTCTTTCTACCACTGGAAATGCTCTTTCAGAGGATAATTAGACTTCCTTTCTGTAACAATGTAGAATTTTTGAGATCGCAATTTTCAGCCTTTGCCCACAGTACCTTCAACAATCTTAAACCTAGACGGGCCCCTTTCTTTACCAAAAAAGACCACGGTATTCTTAGAGACCTAGCAAAAGACGAAAATATAATCATCACACGTCCAGACAAGGGCAAAGGCACAGTAATTCTTGATAGGTCCAGCTACATACAGAAAATGAACGACATTTTATGTGACACGTCGAAATTTACTAAAGTTGGCGAACCTGACCTTTACAACATTACCACACCAGAAGACAAAATTAACAGATTCCTTAGAACACTTAAACAAAAACAATAGATGACAATACTTATCAGGACCTCCTGGTAACTGGATCTACATAGGAGTTATGCTGGACTGCCTAAAATACACAAGGACGGGAATTCCCCTTAGACCCATTCTTTCCTCCATTAATACTTCCAGCTATAAAATAGCCAAATTCCTTGTCCCATTGCTTGAGCCCCTTACCTATAATAGTACACTTTGACTAATTCGACCACCTTCAAAGACGAAGTCATTAAGCAAGACCAGATTTGTTCATGGTTAGTTTTGACGTAGAATCGTTGTTCACAAATGTTCCTGTAGCTGAGACTCTAGACATAATTTTAAAAAAGTTATTTCCAACTGATAATTCATATTTTAATCAATTTAGCAAAACTCAGTTTAAATCACTTTTAGAATTGGCTGTGCTGGACACAGTCTTCATTTTTAATGGTACTGTTTTTAAACAAATAGAGGGGATGGCAATGGGCAGTCCTTTGGGACCAACCTTTGCCAACATCTTTATGAACTCCTGGAGGAGCTAGCTATCGATGAATGTCCTTCTGATTTCCGTCCACTCTTTTATAAACGTTACGTTGATGATACATTTGCCCTTTTTAGATTTGACTACCATGCTGACACATTTTTGGAACATTTAAATGCGCAGCACCAGAACATTAAATTTACCTTTGAGATTGAAACCGATAATTCTCTCCCCTTCCTGGACGTAAAGGTAACTAAGGATGAAACTGGCTTCCATACTGGTATTTATAGGAAGAACACTTTTACTGGCCTTGGAACAAATTTTTATAGCTCGTGTTTTTACAATTTTAAAATGAATTCCTTGACCACTCTCCTTCATAGAGCCATTAACCTGGCCTCAAGTTGGTCCGCATTTCATGCTGAGGTGATTATCCTCAATGATTATTTTAAGAGTAATTACTACCCATCAGTGATTTTCCATAGAGCTCTCAACAAATTGCTTAATTTGAAACTTAACCCCCCACCTTTAGTCCATAGTGGCCCCAAATTATGTTTGTATGCAAGATTCCCTTTTTTACATGACAATAGATTTCGGAAAAAATGCATCAGGCTATTCAACGGACAGTTACCCGCTCTCAATCTCAAGTTAATCCCAATAAACCCACGAACCATTGCATCTCTTTTCCATGTCAAGGACAAGATTAGCCCCTTGTTTACTTCCGGTGTGATTTATAAATATAATTGTCCTAGATGTGATCTCGGCACTTACATCGGTTGTACCAGGAGGCTGCTAAAAGTCCGAATCTCCTCTCATCAAGGAGTTAGTTTTAGAACAGGCTGTCGATTATCCAATCCCGAGCAGTCCAATGTAAGGAATCACAGCAAAATTTGTAAGACACATGTAGATGCTAAGGATTTTCGTATTGTGGGGAGAACCCGATACGTGGAAGAGTTAACCACACTTGAATCCATTATGATTAAATTAACTGTCCCTGCCCTTAATCACCAATCAACTTCCACCCAGCTGTTCATTGCTTAACTACCTGCTGTAACTTCTTTGTTTATTCTCCCCACCCCTGACCTTCTCTCCCCTCCTTGCATTGCTTGTCTGTGCCAGTTGGTTTTACATTACCGGTGTGTAGGTAGGCGTCCTTTTTTTTTTTTTTTTTTCGTATTGGCTGGCCTTCTTCTGCTGTTCTGTTCATTTTTAAAATACTTTTAAAATTTTTTTAATATCTTGTGAGTGTTTTTTAAGGTTGTCCTTTTTTTTTTTTAAATTGTCATTTAACATGGTGTTAAGTATATAATGTGTATACCTTTTTAGTGTTAATACACAGTACTGTTTAAGTTCATCCTTTTCCAGCCTATAAGATGTATCAAGAGATACGAAACGTCGGCGTAACAATAAATGGATAAAAAGAAAGAACGCCTTCTGTTACTCCAATTTGTCTTATATATATATATATATATATATATATATATATATATATATATATATATATATATATATATATATACTTATATATATATATATATATATATTTATATATAAATTTATGTGTATATATGTTTGTTATATATATATACATATATATATATATATATATATATATATATATATATATGTATATATATATTTGTATATATATATATATATATATATATATATATATATATATATATATATATATATATATATATATATATATATATATATATATATATATATAATTTATTCCACACGCGATTTGTGTTGATTATTTCTAAATATATCTATATAATATATATATATATATATATATATATATATATATATATATATATATATGTATATATTATATAGATATATTTAAAAAATAATCAACACACAATCGCGTGTGGAACAGAATTAACTTTCTGACTCACACCAGGATCAATCCAGGTCTTTCAGTTGTGTGGCTGGCTTGGCATTGGTCTTGTCTTAAAATTGAAAGACCTGGGTTCAAGAATTTAAATCAGAAATTAATATATATATATATATATATATATATATATATATATATATATATATATATATATATATATATATATATATGCGTGTGTGTGTGTTTTTAACATGTTATAATTAATGTCCAGACTTCTGTGTTCACCATGGAACAAAAAGCATTTTGTCAGTTTCCATTTGTGAAATAGTTGATTGAAAACTCCCATCGAATAGAAGCCTGAAAAATGTTCTCAGTCAACCATTCAAATTAGTGTGTTGAGTGACAATCACAGATACAATAAGGCTGGAAAACTATTCTTACTGAAAGAGTTTGTCATCAAATTATTATTATTATTATTGTTGGTCAGAGAGTCACAATCTCGTCAAAAACAATCTGTGTAATAAAAATCCACAATTGTATAGTAAACTATATTATTGTACAAATATTTGTACTATATAATTGACAGGAAGAACTGAAGTAACATTATAATAATTATTATTAATATTAATATTAATATTAATATTATAATAATTATTATTATTAACAATTATTTACATTTTTCAGCTAAAAGCAATCAGTAATTCATTATACATTCAAAGGATCAGCTAGTGAGCCCTATAATATAAATTTTTAATAATAATAATAATAATAATAATAATAATAATAATAATAATGTGTGTGTGTGTGTGTTTGTTGTTTGTCAGCTAACGGAAAAAATATATAGCCTAATTATTAGTCATTCATAGGATACATTATAGATAATCTGAATATAGCCCATACAGTATATATACATATACATAATTTATTTATTTATTTATATGAAGACAAAAAGCCCATAAAATCTTCACCAGTTAACAGGGACACAGAAGTGTCTGAAATGTAGGGTTGCAACGTACAAATAGTGCTTTATGGGACCTTTATCTTCATATATTATAGTTTTCTTTACAATAAATCGTTCATATATATAGTCTTATATATATAATATATATTATTTTAGAACCAAGTTCATTTCATAGGTTATTCATTATATATATAATAAATATATATATATATATATATATATATATAATTGCATACAAAAATATGTGTGTTTTATTCATTAACTTTAAATAAAATAAAAACTTTGAGCTAGAGGGGGCTGCAATTTGGTGTTTGATGATTGGAGGGTGATGATCAACAGCCAATTTGCAGCCCTCTCATTCCTGGTAGTTTTAAGATCAAATTCATTTCATAAGTTATTGACGTGAATAAAGGTGCGGACAGAATTTAAATATATATAAGACATTGTAAGCAAAATAGTTTTCTTTTACACAAACTAAAATTAGCTTCATTCAGATCAGAATCCTTCAGAAGAAGTCGTCAGCCACTGTTCAAATCTGTTCATCATTGTATATATAGTAAGTTCGTTTATAGTTATTCAAACGTGAATAAATCACTTCAAATATTTATAAGAATTGTAAGAAAAAGTTATTCATTATAACACTCAAAAATTAGTTTGTCAGATCAGAATCTTTCAAAAGTAGTCGTGTGCCAATTTCAAATCTACTCATTCTTGTCAGAAGCAAGTTCATTTCATAGGTTATTCATTCAACCGTGAAGAAATCACTTAAAATATATTTAAGGACTGGAAGAAAAAGTTATTCATTTTTCAAAAAAAAAATTTGTTTCTCAGATCAGAGTCTTTCAAAATTGGTCGTCAGCCAATTTCAAGTCTGCTCATTCTTGTCAGAAGCAAGTTCATTTCATAGGTTATTCATTCAACGTAAAGAAACCACTGTTGAAATATATTTAAGGACTGGAAGAAACAGCCATTCACTGTACACTGCCTACCTGACTGCAAGAGCCTAATCGGCGAATAGACAAAAAGTCTTGTTATCTTTTCCTGAGGTCGGACTGAGGAATGTGGGTCACTAATTCATCAGAATACGGAGCAAGAGAGAGAGAGAGAGAGAGACTCCATTGATTTTTTTTCCTTTTTCATTTTTCTTTCCCCATTGTTTGAGAGAGAGAGAGAGAGAGAGGGAAAGAGACTGGAACAGAAGACATATGATATTTTTTATTTTTTCGTCATTTTTCCTCCCCCAATTTTGTTTGTTTTTCTAAGACCGCCGAGTTTAAAGGTGATACTCCAGATTGTTTTCAGGGGAAAATAGCAGGTGG